>NW_021167920.1:0-86392 GCF_004154835.1 Alternaria arborescens | reverse complement strand
AGAGGGCTCTACTATAGTCGTACTTTCGATTAAACTTGACTTTGAGCTCAGGGCGACGCTTTACGAAGTTTGCAGCCCACCTCTTGCCAACTAGCTTCTGATTGCGGATCTCAAGCAAAGAATTGGCCATCTCTTCAACGTCAGCAAGCCTAGGCGGATATCCTTGCTCTATTAGCTTAAGAACATGCCTAACAATCGCTACCTCTTCAGATCCTCGAAGAGCCATTGATTTAGGCTCACAATCGCGTCGATAGGGCGTTCCAGCGAGTCGTCTTCGTAGTGTGCTTTCAGAGACGTTGTAGGTAGCTGCAGCGCGTCGCGGCTTAAATGTCGCGTCTTGTTGGATAGCCTGTAAGGCAAGCTGTATATTTCTTTTGTTTAAGGTCTTTTTAACATTGTTGCGTTAAGACATTACAGGTAGGCTTTAAGTTTAGTTAGGTCTTAGCAAAAAGGTTCCACTCGCTTGAAGGTTCCACTCGCTTGTGACCTACGTTAGCTAAGTTGAAATCCCTTTTCGTCTATATTAAATATATAGGTAGGTTGTATATTGTACTTCTCTATCTTTTTATGTAGAAGCTTAAAATACAAGTTGTACTTAGCCCTTAAATTAGCTTTAGTACGCTCCTTAGCTATGGCTTTGCCCGAGCGAGAGATAAGATGGTTGGGATGCTGGCGGAGGAACTGGGAAACCCAGCTTTCGGAGACCGGCTTGCTAGCCAACTGACTGGCAAACTGTTGTATTATTGTTCTTGTAGGTGGCAAACGTCGTTTGGTAAGCGTTTTGATATATCGTACGAGCTCGGCTTCGTGTTGTGGGTGGAGGGAGGACTTGCGCAAGCTATAGGTGTCGGTTTCGCCCTTGTGTCGTCTTATTAGCGTCATTCGTCCTACACTATACTTCTTTGCAATTGCTTGGTACGAAAATTTATCTCCTGGTTCACGCGATTCGATTTCTTCAATCGCTTCTTGGATTGGGTCTATATTGGTTGAGTTATGACGCGTTGAAGTTTTGTTGTTGTGGTGGTGGGGGTGCTCAACCAGTGACCATGATCATCGAACGCACGGTTACTGTAGTGGAACACAGTAACGTGTCGCGTCGCGTCGTCGGAACATTGACTTTTGACGTGCCCCTCAGACTGCGATCTGGACCGCCAATGCTGGACGTCTGTCTGTGTCCATACCATACACATTCGCTACTTTCGACTCTCCGCCGTTCGGATGATCACACGTGCCCAGCGAGTTGTCGCCTTCCTCCTCATTCCGTGCATCTCAGTCTTCCTGTTGCCCCTCCTATACGCTCGTCTGCGACCGTCAACGAATCCAATGCCTGCTCGAACTTCGCCAGATGAGGTAGCATCAGCTCTTCTTGCAGAGAATGGGTTGCAGCTGCAATCCCTACAGACTATTCAATCACTCTGGGCCGGCTACGGCGAGATATGTCGTGTGTTGGCTAATCCAATAGGCTCGCAAGATTCCTTGAAACCCTACATACTGAAGCTCGTCAACCCTCCACCGACCAAGGCCAATGACGAAGGTCATTCTCGGAAAATCTTGAGCTACCAAGTCGAACAACACTTTTATAGCCACCTCGCCCTCCAGTTGCCAGCGACACTACCGGTCGCCAAGTGCCTCGCTAGCATCAACAAGCACAATACTGATGGAACCTCAATGACTGCAATGCTGTTGAGCGATCTCCGGCAAAAGTATCCCATGGCTGGAGAGAAGCGCAATGTGCTCACGACGACCCAGGCTCATGCAGCGCTGGACTGGTTGTCTGGGTTCCATGGCTTCTGGTGGTCTCGCGTCAAGTCTTTGGAGTCCTCTTCGCTCGTACTACCCCCACTTGAGGAGGTGAAGCGCGATGGACAAGACGCGTCGAACAAGTCGGTCTGGTTGAACGGTGGATATACGTATTTGGCGACGCGCCGGAAGGAGTATGACAGCCTGGCGGCAGATTACGACTCAGAATGGAACGAACCACTAACTGATTGGGTTGATGGCGAGGATGTCTCCATATCCGAAATAGCAGCTGCGTTTCTCTCGCCGAAAGCTGTCGGTTGGACACCAATTGAAGGTTATCAAACTCTTATACATGGTGACGTGAAGTCTGAAAACATGTTCACGAGCAACTCTGGCGACGAAGTCGCATTTTACGACTTCCAATATGTTGGACTTGGCCTTGGAGTCTGCGATCTAGCGAAGTTCTTTACATGCTCCGTTCCACTGAACATGCTCGTTGCCGACCAGCGTATTCCACGGGAACTATCCATGCAAGAAGGCGAAAGGCAGCTGTTGGAGCGATACTGGAAGAGACTGGTAGAGATTGGCAAAAAAGAGTACACCTGGTCCATCTTCGTGCGACATTGGGAAACGGCCCTCGTGGACTGGTTGCGCTTCCAGGCCAGCTGGGGTTTCTGGGGAAACACCGACTGGTTGGAGGCCAGGGTACGGAGTATACTCAAAGACCAAGAATGGAGGGACGCGTTGATCAGTAATGTGGACAAGACGAGTATCCGCAATCAACGCGAAGCCTCTGGGTGAGGGTGGCTCTGTTTGCTGCCTACGTAGCGTGTAGACATTCACACCTCGAAATCTCTGGTGAAGCTGGCCCTGCTCTGGTTTCCTCACTCTCAACGACTGTGTATATCATCTATCAACCCGCCGTTGGCAATAACTCGGGCTCAATTGGTCAAGTGGCAAGGCGTCGCACTCGTAGCTTCAACGGTATGCGAAGATCTCCAGTTCGATCCTGGAATTGAGCTGCAGGTTCTATCATGGCTTTCCTTTTTGCCTCTTTCACGACACATCATGGCTTCCGACAATGGATGCACAGCATCAGCCTGCACTAAGCCAAATGCGATGCTCAGACAAGAGCGCTAGACGCATGTCCTCATTGGTCAATGATTGGGTAAGACTGCTACCCTGGTCTGCATATTGTGGCTTGGATAACCCCGCCTTCGAAGGCTAACACATAGCTGTGATTATCGAAGTTCTTACAGCCTGAGCGTCTTGCGACAAGTTTGCCTTTCCACAACTGCACTAACATCGGACCGTCCTGCTAGCTTCGTACATGGCGACCTCTATCCGCCCCAGTTACCACCCAAAATTGTTGACTGATGAAGAACACAAGGCACTTGACGGTTTCTTCTCCGAGCCTGTAACGGGTTACTTTGCCAACGAGCGATCAGCCTTCAACGAGAAAACAAACGTGTACCATGATCAACGCTGGGCAGGTTCCGTAGCCTCACCCGCACTCCATCGGGCTACTACTCCCCTGACCCAACAGCCACCTTGTGAATACATCGATGGTGTACCATTGGACTGGTCTGGCCACGGCACTTCTCACGTTGATTACAACAAGTCTGATGTACTTCCTCTCACACAAGGCAAATTTCTCGGGCATGGCTTGCACGGCGGAGTGTACGAAACCAGCTGTAATGGTGTCAAGCTCGCGTGGAAGCGCAAATACTGTCGTCGAAAGATAGGCGAAAGAGAAAGACGAGAGATTCAGGTCATCAAGAAACTCTCGCATCGTCATATCATTCGGCTGATGGGAACCTACACGCACGGCCCGTTTCTTGGATTATTGTTGTGGCCAGTCGCAACTTGTGACCTCGCCAGCTTTCTCGAAGACATCGATTGGCTGCAGAAGCGGGTTCAGTTGGAAGAAGGAATGCCTCTCGAGTTGTCAGAGGACTGGATGGAACAAACAGAGGAACGAGAGGCAAGGCTTCAAGCACTTGGAATTCTATTCGGAGGCGTAGCAACATCGGCCCGTGACTCAGCGGTAGATTTTCTCAGGAGGACGATTGGCTGCATATCCAGCGCAGTGGCATATCTCCATCAATCCGACATCAAACATAAAGACCTGAAGCCGTCTAATATCTTGCTTTCAAAGGACGGGCTATGGCTGACGGACTTTGGTACGGCAACAGACTTCTCGATACTAAGTTCCAGTGTTACGGACAACGGCGAACGAGGCACGCCAAAATATTTCGCGCCAGAAGTTGCGAGTTTCGAACCAAGCGGACGTGCCGCAGATATATTCTCGATGGGTTGTATCTTCTTCGAGATCATGATACTCTGTATTGGGCATACTCTAGAGCTTAGCACGGAGCTGAGGCAATCGAACGACAAATCCTTCCAGTCGAATTTGGCAAGGGTGGAATTTTGGTTTTTTGAAGAGAATCGTTCAGAACCCGATCCAACGGTAAACATTGACGAGTATCTTCTAGGCCTGGTGAGATCGATGCTGCGCGCAGAGGCAGACCAGCGCCCAACCGCTGGTATGGTGGAGTCGGAGATTGCCATGATAACTCAACTGTGCTCTGCGTATCGTTCGATGCACTTTTTACCTCACGGGCCAGGCGTCTATCGACATTGTTGCCATCAAGAGGTGATCTGCAACCAGGAAAAAGAGATTCAGCCAACACCAGACGCGGAATTCATTACGAAGATTACGGCTGGAAGAACGTTCCTTGAGCACGGTTGGTCATCCTACATCGAATCTGTTACCGGAGATCTCATTGAGACTGTCCATATGTTCGCCGTGAGTACTTCTGTGACTCCTTTTTTGCAAGGAAACATATTGAGCCCATGCTATTAGGCCAGATCGAATTACCGAAGTCATCGCATCCTCCACTCATCGCCCTACGAATACCACACCTTGTATGACCATGGCGTAAGTGCATGTCTAGTCCTTCGCCCGGGCTTTATGTGGACTAGCCCGATAGCTCAGTCGACGCCAAAGACCAATGACAAAAGAGTGATGCCATTGTTTTGGTCAAGCATAATTGGCATCGGAAACTACAAAGAACTGCACCCTTTTGGTGTGCAAAGGGTATCTTAGTGTACGGAATATCAAAGCAAGGCAAACAACCACCACAGTACTTCCAACTGACGGTTCTTCGTCTATGCATCTTCGATTTTCCATCCTACACGATTGGCTTGCCTAGGCTGCCTAGTGTCTCAGCCTCGCGATAAGCGCTAGCTGTTTACAGCTTTGTGACGCGCCGGACATCCAGCCCCGCCCACAACGCTGACGCGAGAGCTAATGGTATACTTAAAGCCCCATGGCGCTGTCTCACCCTATGTCTAGAACATCTATGATATGTGTACATATAGCTTGCAGAGCCCCACTCAGGCCGCAATCGCGTCCACAGCAAATCTCTTTTCCCATCCACAATGGATTACCTCTCAGAACTATCTGGTCAGATCGGATTGAAGACGGCCGTGGCGTCTTTGTTCTGTATATGGCTACTGTACTGGCTGGCCATAGGCATATATAGGGTGTATTTCCATCCCCTGGCCAAGATTCCTGGGCCAAAGGTTTGAATTCCACGGTTCTACCATGTGAAAACCCCCATGATGAAACTGACACCAGGTAGTTGGCAGCATTCACCTTCTGGTACGAGTTCTACTATGAGATCTATCCGCATAGGTTCCAGTACCTCTGGAAGATCAGACAGCTACACGAAGAATATGGTAAATCTCCATCGCCATCACTCGATTTCTCGTTCTCACAGTATTTTCAGGCCCTATCATCCGTATCAATCCTCTACAGGTTCATATCCACGATGCAGACTATATGGACACCATCTACGCGTCCGGCGCCAACCATAAGCGTGACCGTTGTAGCTGGTCGCATCACACCGGCTCCAAGGTTTGGGCGGGCGCCATACTGGAAACGATGGATCACGATAAGCATAGGATGCGACGAAATGCTGTATCTCCCTTCTTCAGCAAGCGTTCTGTCCAGGCTCTCGAAGGGCTCGTCGTGAATAACATAAAGAAGCTCCTACGTCGTTTCGAAGGTGAAATGGAAAAGCAGGGCCCGCACGCCGGCATTGTGATCCTCAATGATGCATACGCCGCCTTCGCTATGGATGTCATTTCTGAATACTGCTTCGGCGAGTCAATGAAGACCTTAGACAATGATGACTATGGTAAAGACTGGCTGACCATCTTCCACGACGGAATGCAGTTAGTGCCATTCGCTCGCCAGTTCCCCACGATTTTCAACTTCCTCCTCGACCTGCCGCCGCACATAGCTGCGAAGTTGGATGCTGGGGCGGGAAAATTGAATGGTTACCTTTACCAAATACTGGGCAGAATCGAGCGCATAATGAATCGGGAAGATGGTGTAAACGAAACAAAGGATCTTAGGCGAACTATATTTCATGACATAAGGGATGATGTTGGTTGTAAACTTCCCGAGAAAGAGAAGCATCCAGTAAGGTTGATGGCGGATGCAAGCGTCATTCTCGGTGCAGGAACAGAGACAACATCACGGACTATGGCAGTGACTACCTACTACCTGATCAAGAATCCAGAGATAGGCGAGAAACTTCGACGGGAGCTAGAGACGGTGATGCCAACGGTGAATCACGAGGTCTTACTCCGGCAGTTGGAAGCTTTGCCCTACCTAGTAAGCCACCCTCTTCATACAACACGACCAGATATGCTAACACGTCATTGAGACCGCGGTGATAAATGAAGGCCTACGTTGCGCCCACGGTGTCTCTTCCCGTCAACCCCGCGTCGCTACTGGCGAAGACCTCACATACGCGCAGTATACGATCCCCAGAGGAACACCCGTCACGCAATCTCCCTACCTTCTTCACATGGATCCCACCATATATCCCGACCCCTTCGCCTTTCGCCCAGAGCGTTGGATCGAAAATCCCAAACTTACGCGTTATCTCTTCGCTTTTGGGCGCGGGAGTCGGAATTGTTTGGGCATGAACTTGGCGACGTCGGAGCTATATCTTGGTCTGGCGATGATTTGGAGAAAGTTTCAGTTCGAGATCTATGATACCGTTGAGAGCAGAGATGTGTTGACGACTTACGATTGCTTTTTGGGGATGACGGACCTGAAAAGCGAGGGCGTGAAAGTCAAGGTTGTGGCGGAGGTGGAGGTGTAATCGCGAACGTCAGTGTGCCGGTCAGTCGACTAGGGTCAAGAACGATGGTTTTCGCTTGAATAAATGACCATGTTTCGAAGTTGAGTTCCTGCTGTGCGTAGTGTTTTGGCAGGCCTCTGGATAGGGACGGCTCTTGCGAGAGAGTCAAGTGGAATGGTGCAGATCCTCCTGCGAACCACGTCGGTTATTTCTCACGTCTGTCACCCATGCGTAGCTGCGCATAACACGCTTGTAATTGAATGGGCTTCAAATAAACAAGAGCTAAACGGATCGCTAAATGGTTAGTGAAGTATTAAATACCAGAAGCGTGGAGAGCTACCACAGGACAGGTTGCTCGGGTACGCAGCTTGCTCACATCGTTCATGTGTCCACCAGTAGCCGTGAGCTTGTTTATCGTTCTTGCGGCTTGTACGACATTCATTGCTGAATGAAGACTAGGTGTAAAGGCAGACTTGCTCGAATGCGGAAGCTCCATAACCGACATGTTGGACTGATGGTCGCCTTACCCAGCTAATCGGTTTCGGCCATCGCCAAGGCAGCAGTTCGATTTATCTACCCAAGAACATCATATTGACCATTACGCCCAAGTTTGCAAGCTCGCCAATATTGAAGTTCCATCAGACACAACCAAGATGAGGTTTCATGCTCCCATAATCGCAAGTATAGCGAGCATCGTTGCGTTTTCAGACAGCTTTGTTCTTCCTCCCCCAACGGGCTTGTTCAGCGTCGGCTCTAAAGCACATGTTCTGCCAAAGATCACTTTCGACGACCCTGTGGCACCTAACGGCACTGGAACCTCCATTCTACTCAATATCTTTTATCCGACCAAACAAAAGGCTTCACCATCAAAGTACATCTGGAGTGGACTTTCTAGTCTTTATGACACATATTTCAAACTTCCCAATGGTTCATTTCGCAACGTCACCGCCCGTACAGCCTACGAAGCCGAGCCACTCCTTTTGAAAGAATGGAAAGGATTGAACCTACCAACACTCATCTTCAGCCCGCCCTTCGCTGGACCGCCATCTCAGGTGTTCCATGCCCTTATCTCCGATCTAGTATCCCATGGATACTCAGTAGTGACCATGGATCATCCATACGAGCAACCGTACCTCCAACTACCCGACGGCACCGGCATTCCAGGCTTGCCATTCGATTATGATACAAACACAGAAGAAGGAGTTCAACTCCTACAGCGCGTGCATGAATATCGCCTCACGGATGCCGACGCAGTCCTCGAAGCCATGCCCGCTCTCTCGAAAAATCTTTCGATACCTCTCAACCTTACACATTTCTCTTTCCTCGGTCACTCGCTCGGTGGCTCTGCAGCACTCAGTCAGATCCTATACGAACGTAATCACACATCCAAACGCAAGCATCGAATTCTCGGCGCTCTAAATATGGACGGAAGTCTCTGGGGCCCGGCTGCTGCAAACGACTCTTCTGCAGACCTACGCATACCCAGCCTGATCTTGAGTTCGGCATACCACAAAGGTGATCCACAGTTTGCAGACTTTGATGCACAGCAATCGACCTGGGCCAAAGAGATAAACGTTGGAGGGAAGTCTAATCACACTGACTTCTCCGATCTAATTGTATTGAAGCAGGGACTCGGAATTTCAGGTGGTGAGGGAGCAGTTACTGCGCACAGGATGATCAAGATTACGCGGACACTTGTACAAAGCTTCCAAGGTTACCTATTGGGCAAAGGTGAAGGTATTCTAAGCGGCACAAACGAGACTGGAGCTGCCTGGCCGGAACTGGACTGGTTGTACAACAAGACAGGCTCAGAATCCACTTGATGAGAGTCAAACGAGTCTTAGACCAATCATGTTATCAGTTCCTAGAATCTAACTATTCCTCCACGCTTTCTTGGTATCCTTTTCTCCTCTTCTTTCGTACATCATGAGATATTCAGACGTCGAAGCTTTCTCTACTATGATGCATGCGAGGCCTTGGCGGCACTACTGGCTAGTCTGGAAGCTCATACATCCTAGAAACTTCGGACCTGTCGAATTCCAATCTCGATACGCTGTAGGCTGTTCGTATGATTCCGGTCGCTGATCCGTCAGCTGTTGAGCAGAGGTCGTTGGCCGGATCGGATACCTTCTGTATAGCCTCTAGGATCTCGAAGTTCTCCCGCGGCGTGGAGATGAACATTACGTTTCGGTCGGGGTTCATCGACGTACCGTATCTCACGGCTTGTTGATTCGAGGGAGAGATCGGTTCCACGTTCGACAACAGTTGGGGTATATGTAGATGTTGGCACTGTCGCACTGGTTCGTGAAAAGACAACAGGACCGTGACCCATGTTCAAGGATAGCTTAGGTGTGGGCATCGAAAAAACACCTGGTGGAGTCGTTATTGAAGATTCTGGAGGTACGAGAGTACTAGTAGCGGTCTTCGAGGGCCCTGGCGAAAAGGAAGTTGTGGCCATACCGCCAGTTACGGCGAACGGGTTCAAGTGCATGGTTGTTGCTGTGAGTGCCGCTGGTGAGATGGTTGTCTTTATTATTGCTTCTATCGTATTGAACCAACTTGCATGTCGTGACAAGGATATGGAAGAAAATTGCTTAAATATTCCAGCTCCTAATAAAAGGTTCAATGGTTGAGGATAAATGACCCATAACTATTTGAAGACGAACCACGGATAGGAAATCTTGCTCATCCATGTGCAAAGCGTGAATATCATATCCAGGTGCCCTCGCTACCAAACTCCGTATCGCTCGGGTCAGGGTTGCGATTAGGGTCCCCACGAGACTGTAGAATGTGTCTTTGAATCTGCTGAAGGTCTGGTATGTATGGCAACGATCCGATTGAATGGCTTTGATTTGTTTCGCTGGACTCTAATTACGAGAGGGTCTCACATAAACGCGACGCAACCTTGCGTATGTTAGCAAATGGATAATATGTCGTACGAGACTGCTCGTATTCCGAAAGCTTACCATCTTCTTTGCTTGTATTGATACCAGATCGAATCGCTTACTGAGCATTTTCACCATCCATAAAATCCCCAAGTCCATGGAAGAACATGTCATACGTTTCTACTACAGATTTTCACAGAGGAAAGATGGACGTTGCAATGAGGATGAACCGTATGAAAAACATGATAGGACCGCCTCCGACTGCGAAAGTGAGGCAGCAAAGGTGGTAAGCGGTTGCAAAGCTGTAAACGGCAAAGACGACGGTGATGACGCAGACTGCGTATGCAGAGAAGTAGTAAATGAGCGCATGGCAGGTGTCTCTGCGTGTGGAAAGCATTGTTGCGGACAGAGTTGCGGGAGCTGAAAGACGAGAATCTCCGTTTCGTGAGAAAACGGGATGTGAAAGTTCACAAGGTCACTAACTGTTGCAAGGAAGTGTTTCAGGTTTTTTAACTGCAACTTTTTGTCTTCGATGCATAGGACTTTGCGTAGGTAGTGTGAGATTTGCGGTCGACTTGACTGGCTCCTCACTAGCCACTATGGACGCGAGGAAATTGATTCTTGGTAGACGTGACTGAAAGTAGCTGTCAAGGACTTCCATGGTCACAGTGCACAGGGTGAGCCAACTCATGACGCTCTGAAGGTTGGCAAGGTTCAATCAGATATCAGAAGGGATGAAAGGATATTATTTGTGCTTGATGTGAAGTTGTTGAAGATCTGCAATCACTTAGTGCGCTGTAGTAGCTGCCAGGCACTCCACTGTTCGAGGAAGTCGTATCTGAGCGCACCAAAGTCCAGAACGGTGAGCAAGCCGCACCTACCCTACATCTCCAATTCCACCTTCTCCTTCGTCGTCGTCTCTTCTTTCAACACTTTTTCCTCAATTTCTGCTGTCGTTACCTCCGAGCCTTCTTTCCCTTCCTCTGTTATAACTCCCAAGCCCGCCTTCTCCTCCTCATCCCTCTTGCACATATTGCCCTTCTCGATATCGGCAACTCCGCCATTCTCCGTCATCTCTCTTGATATCTTCTCATTCTTCCTCGCTACTCCCCAAGACCACCAACACAAGAGACACGAGTTGACGACTGCAGCGGCGTCAAACATCGTATGCTTGCCTTCGATCCATTTCGAGATGAAAACGGATGTTTGCAGTACCGCAGCGACCACTAGCAACCAAAAACCGATACGGCCTTTTCTGAGGTGCTTATCTAGGGATTCGTTCGACATCCTACGTGATGGTAGACTTTGGCAAAGACAACAAAATGTGATGACCGTGAGGTTGTGTAATTGTAGAGTAAATGGTGGTTGCATTTAGATGGGAATGCAAAACACGGAGGCAGACAGCGACAAAGTGAAGAGTGATTTTAGATATTGGCTATTATACATAGTAGTGGGTGGCCTTATTGGGTGTCAAAGCCGTTCCATCCGAGTGTGTGACTAGTCACTAGCATGTGGCGAGCATTCCGGATTCTGATCCGAGACGTGCGTTTGTTCATCGACTAAGTTCGCACCCATCTTCCGGGAATACAGTCACGCTTGAATAGTCTGGTTGCCACATCACGGCCGCGTCACTAGCCAGCCTCTCCAGGTGGTGCTTCACCACACCTTCCTATCCGTCCCTTATCGGCCACTACTCATCGAGCATCGTATACGAGATTTCCAATACCAAGCAAATGCAGACGTTCACAGTAAACAACCCCCAGACGACAACCCCCAATGATCCATTCTCAAACCATTGTTGTACAGTATGAGGATGTTTCCAGCTCATAATTGTGAGGAAGCTAGCGATGAATGTGGTTACGGCGGCGGAGACGACTATGCAATATGATATTTTCTTGATCACGCTCTGGGATTTGGACTCCTGCTGGCTACATTCACAGGCGATCGTGCCGACTTCGGGATCGTATATCATCGTGTGGTGTCTTTGAGGGTTGTATAGGTAGATGAACGTGCCAGATTCGATAGCGGACGTCATTTTCTAGTGTTTGGAATCCTCGATAAATGGGCAGACGAACGCGCCGATTGCGGGACTGGGTGACGTGGGATAGTGTGCTTGAGTGTGTGGTGTATGTAAGGCTGTAGTGTGGTATGATGGTAACCCGAGCCGTGTGCGAGTGTGCAAGAGTTGCAGTATTGGAAAATACTTCAGTTTTATATCTTTGGAATATTCTTTTCCTCGCAATTGTACCGTGGTTGACTTTCTTGGCTCCAGCCAATCTTGTACCTGATACATGGTATGCTATCGTATGGGTATTACGATGACCCAGATTACCGTCGATGCCTGCACCCTGATCTTTCCTCAGGTAAATCCAGTCGTACAAATCCACGACGACAGTTTGCAACGTCCTGTTGTTGAGATTGGTGCCTCTATGTCATCCAACCATATTCATGCTTGGTTTCCGACTTATGAAAATCGTCTAATTCGTGACTTCCAACTCCGGCTCTTTCTGCTCGCCGTTCACATTCGAGGGGAGTTGTGGATCATCAGGCCATGCACCTTCGATCCCCTGCGCGGCAGCTGCAACTCCCTGTTGTGAGACATCGTTGGACTGTGGATCATGTTGAGCTAGAGGATCGCCCTCGAACCCATTTGGGTTTTCCTCTGCCATTTCGCGGAACAAACCTTCGATCTCTTCTGCATCGTCGAATTCGTCTTTTGGATCGTTGGGGTTTCTGTACTTCGTCCTGAGGGTCTCTGACATATCAAAGACCTCTCCTGACGCAAGCTCAGTGGTCCACTTGTCCATGCCCTGGTTGGCCAATGCATCTGCTGCGATATTGCCTTCGTCTACCGCGTGGGCCTTCACCCAGGTAATGAGAGTCTGAGCTTTACACTTCTCACGTTCCCGTATCCTTGCCAAAATGGGTTGGATGATATCCTTGTTCACCACCTCTTTGTTCTTGCTGTTCCTCCAGCCATTCCTCTCCCAGCCCGCAACCCAGCTTGTAAGGCAGTTTTTGGAATATTCTGAATCGCTGATGATGTGAAGGTCGCGATCGATGGGAACGTGGTCAATTGCTCGGGCCATTGCGACTAGTTCGGCTCGGTTGTTGGTCTGAACATCGCCCTTGAGAGGTTCTTGGACGTTCCTGTGTTGAATGTCAGTAAATGCTCCAGGCTGTAGCACATGCTGTTTGCCATGATACTGACCTAGGATCTCTTGGGCCGAAGTAGACACCACAACCGGCTTTCGCACCTGCATTGCCATTGCCCCGCGAACCACCATCTGTGTAAACAACAACGGGGCCTTTGAAATCCCCTGTCGGCTGTCTCTTCCTTTTCCAAAGTTCCTCGTCTGTCTTGACTCTGATGTTGCCTGTTTTGTCGTCGAGCTTGAGGCTCGGGTCGAAACCATCTACTGCGTTGAGCGGGAGGGGGCCGAGGCCAGGCTCGAACTTGATGTCTTGGTTGTCTATGAGGGGTGCTGGCGATGCATCCTCCTTCTTTTGGCGCTTGGGTGCACTCTCCGATACCTCCGTGCTCCTATCCAGATGATCTGTCGCCGATGGGGACCTGGATGCAGAGAGATCTCCTCGTAGGCTGATGGGTGCGCTGATGCCACGAACAAAAGCCACGGCCTCCTCTTTCGTCTTGAAGCTTTTGTGTTTGGCACCACTAAAACCGCTAATCTGCGCTTGCGTGGTCGGCCAATCTGTATACACGCCTGGTTTGCGTCCGGCGGCTACTCCATAGAACTTCGGCTTTCCTCCACCTGCCATCTTTCCCTCTTCGGTTATGTACGTGTCAGGATAATCGGTCCACGGCGGAAATGGACGGCAGAACGTAGTCGATGACCTGGACGAGGAATAGATGAAATGATGGCAGCGGATATTAGAGTACCTAATCGCCTCAGTCAGATTTGGTCTGGTATTGAGGGCCTCATTAGCGTGACAAACTTACCATACGTTTGTTCCAGGTGAAGAACATGTGCCGCGCCGAGTAAAGATTCGCGAGGCGCTATGTAGCATGCGACAATGACACAGAGGGGAAACTGGGAGTGTTACCGACTACAAAGCGTGAATTGCAGTATAGAGCGTTGTTGAATTGGACTTCTCGCTGCATTGTTTGTGGTTGCGGCGACAGCTTCGGAGGTGCTTGGACCCTGCAGCAAGCAACCTGTCGAGCCTCATTTTGAGAAAGAGCTAACGCGTTTGATCAAGCCGGACAGCATCGTGAATCATACGGGATTGATAGAGCATCACAGGTTTTGATTCTAAGTTATGCCATGAACCACACACATCATGACCTTGAAAACGCGTATGTCCTAAGCCGTTGGACGCGCCGTGGTTGAACCTCGGAAGCTCTAACCCCACTACGTCACACATCAAGCAATTGATCGGAGCGACATCACCACTAAACACGTTCATCTACACTCTCAATAAAGACGACAAAATAATCATGTTCGAAGTAGGACTCTGACGATGCGTGTCTATAAATGTTGCCGCTCACAATATCCAGGGCCGTCACGCGTCAGACAATTACCGCCTTCACCTGCATCGCGCGCGATCAGTCGTGTTGACGAGTGCAGAGCTGGTTGAGATTCGCGCAGCACAGCGAACATTTGAGGGCGCATACGTCCGTACAGCAATCGGCCAGTTTTCTTTTGCGCTCGTAGTACTCAAGATCTTCACCGCCGAATTCTATTCGATCGGTGCACTGTTCGCAGTCTACGGCGCTGGCATTCTGTTTATTAGTCTGTTCCGGCGACAGCAAGGTCAGTTGACAGTCATGGTGCAGATGTATGACGACGACGGAGGTGTGGCTGCTGACAACAGACAGGTAACAAACAGTTCTTCTCAGAAGTCGGTGAGGATGGCTTGCACAGGAAGAAGTTCCGAACATCCGGCAATGTGGTCACTGTGTTGACGGCATTAAGCGTCTCAGCATACATCTGTCTGTTGGTACTGACGCTCAAACTGGCGACATGAGCATCTCATCACTGACGTCTTTGGATCGTGATGAACGGTCACGTTATCTCGACGAGTGCTTTCAGCACAGGTGACGACGTTACCTTGGTACCGTCCCAGACATACGGCAGGTGACCAAAGGGGTCTCCACAATGCGGAGGTTTCATCTGGAAAGAAGTCTGGAAACTACTTCTGGAAATCTGGGGAAATACATTGTCGTGTATGTATATGAGTGCCAAGGATTTTTGCCTATACAAGAAACAGTGGAGTGTGTAGCTGCACGCTGACGTTGCGCGATCCACCCAGGAACTGGTCAACATGGCACGGAATCACCATGAGAGGAATGGAACGTTGTGCAACGACCGAGACTGTCACCTCGCTCAGAACTACTTTGGAGTTTGTCTAGCCCGTGTCTGCGTGCAAAGGATCAGATCAGGGTAGTTGTGTGCTATCTTGGTCGTCTCGAGGTGCAGCGGGAGGCGTGTGAGAATGATTGGCTTTCGTTTCGGTATCGGACTGTGGGGTTGTCCGCTTCCAGCAAGAAGACGTGCCAAGCGGTTTGTACTCGGACAGCGATGCGCAGACAAGTCGCGCCTTGTCCTCGCACAATCTCACCGTCGAGACTGGAGGATAAAAACTGCTCACCATGCACTGCTCAACGCGTTTGCGCGCGTTCCTGAAAACTCGCCCTCCGCTACCACCGGCGGCCTAGTCAAGCGGCGCACCCGTGGTTCCTAGCCCTCTCAACCAAAGGCCGACTCCGAACAGTCATATCGATCCCTTGATAAGGTCACCGGCCCGACAAGCCTGCACTCTGAAATTCACGCGACAATTCGACAGGAACTCTTCTTCTACACAGCCTTTTCGACCGTCTCCCCAGCGCAACCCAGTCGCACACAGTCTTGCAGCGGCAACAGCAACCTGCATCCAGAGCCTTGGGTCCTATCTTAGTGCAGCGGCCAAGCTAGCCTTTGATAAGTATTTCGACATCTTGGCATGACGCCAAACATGGAAGCAGTCCCGACGCCGACTGTGACCGAGCTTGTACATCACAAGCATTCGCATCGCCGCCGATCCTCAGCTTCCTCAAATACCTCGACTCCAAACCGCCGCTTCAGCTCCCACTCCATATACGCCCGATCTGTAATGAGCAAACTCACCCTACCCCTCGACAACGCAAAGCAGCCAAACACCAACAACGACAACGACCTCACTCCCCGCGCCGTATCCGCCGAGCCAAAATTTCCTGCTGTTGCGCCTGCAAAGAACGTGCAGGCTCTCAAGGAGAGCGCCTTCCAAAATGGCCAGCTGAAAGCGGTCCCGAATCCAGTCAACCAACAGCACCACAATGGGAGTTTGGTCACCAAGGATGGCGTGGGCACTGCCTTGAGTGACACCCCACTGCCATCGGTTCCGGGAAGTCCGCGGGAGTATGGAAAACCGCCGTCGCAGAGCGCTTCCTACTTCGCTGACCGTGACAGCGCCCTAACCCGCAATAGCTCCACCACATCGACCCCGCGATTACGGCCTACCACGCTCGATATCCCCGGCCTGACCAAGTCCAAGGTCTCCCCCGACGGCAAGATCGCACAGCGAGATGTCGGCTCCAAGCTTGTCATCGTCATGGTTGGACTGCCCGCGCGAGGCAAATCATACATTACAAAGAAGATGGCACGCTATCTGAACTGGCTGCAGCACGACACCAAGATTTTCAATGTGGGAGAGAAGCGGAGAGTAGCTGCGAGTCACAGTGGATTCAGGCTGTCACAAGCAAACCTCGAGCGCGTCTCCTCACACGTCAAGCAGGCCATTGAGGAACATCAAGACTCACTTCCGCAGATCGCTGCGAAAATTCTTATCAATGGCGACCCCGCGCACGATGGGCCCATAGACCCACAGAACATGCCGGACCCACGCCGGGGTAGCACGGCCATTGCGGAGGACGAGGACGGCCCACCATTACCACCACCACGAGTCGAAGTCACATCGCCAGGCCCGAAGGCGCCTTCGCCGAACAATGAGACCGCAACGGAGGAGGAAGAGTCGATGGACCAGTCAGCCGACTTTTTCGACCCACAAAACCAACGGGCAGCGGCTTTGCGTGAGCAATGCGCTATGGAGACTCTGGACGATTTGCTGGATTACATTCTGAAGGGCAGTGGGTCTGTGGGCATATTTGATGCGACCAACAGTACGCTGGCGCGACGACAACAGATCATGGAGCGGATACGAGATCGTGCTGGACCAGAACTTAACGTTTTGTTCGTCGAGAGCGTTTGCCGTGATCAGAACCTCCTGGAATCCAACATGCGCCTGAAGCTATCAGGTCCAGATTATGCAGACAAGGACCCGGTCGCAGCCTTGGCAGACTTCAAGAAGCGCGTTGCCATTTACGAGAAGAACTATGTTCCAATCGGCGATTATGAGGAGGACAACAACATGCCCTACGTCAAGATGGTGGATGTTGGCCGGAAGATGATTTCGCATCAAATCAAGGGCTTCCTTGCAGGCCAAGCCGTCTACTACCTCCTCAACTTCAACCTTGCACCGCGTATGATTTGGATAACCAGACACGGCGAATCAGAGGACAATGTTGCTGGAAAGATTGGCGGTGATTCCGACCTTAGCGAGAACGGACAAAAGTACGCAAAGGCCATGACACGCTTCATTGCCGCACAGCGCAAAGACTGGGCCGTTCGACAAGCAGACAAGATGGCCAATACCCACTTCCCTCCAGTGGCAGGCGACCACACCCCTCCAAACCCCTACTACAGCCACGAGCTTGAACAACGCAACTTCTGCGTCTGGACCTCGATGCTCAAGCGCGGTATCCAAACTGGCCAATACTTTTGCGACGAAGAGTTCGAACTTAAACAAATGCGCATGCTGGACGAGCTGAATGCGGGTCTCATGGAGGGCCTCACCTACGAAGAAATCCGCAAAAAATATGCAGACGAATACCTTCAACGGCGCCGTGACAAGCTGGCTTACCGCTACCCCGGCCCCGGTGGTGAGGGCTACCTCGACGTCATCAACCGTATCCGTCCTGTCATCGTAGAGCTAGAGCGCATGACGGATCACTGCCTGCTTATCACACATCGGAGTGTTGCCCGTGTACTGTTGGCGTACTTCCAGGGCCTGAAGCGTGAGGATGTGGCGGATTTGGATTGCCCGCTCGGCATGCTGTACCAGCTTGAGCCTAAGCCATATGGCGTTGAGTTCAAGGCTTGGAGGTACAACAGTCAGACAGATGACTTTGATCATCTGCCGGATTACAAGCTGAGGAGGGGCGCGCCAATGGCAAATAACTAGGAGAAGATGGAAAGATGGGCTTGGGACTGGGATTAGATGGATGATGTGTATTATTATGGTTGGGTTTTAGATGTTGATGATGTATGTGTGCGTAGGGGGTAGGGTGGTTTACATTACTTTTCGGGATGTTTTGTGTTGGATGCTGGCTGGGTTTTTTTCTAAACCTCCTCCTAATGCTCCTCCTCCCCTTTCGTAATGGTTTCTTTGATGCCCCTTGTATGGTTTGATGCAACGCTTCATGGCTATGAATCATGGTTGTTGGGCATTTACAGGCGTCTTTTTTCTCTTCTTCTCTCTTTCTCTTTTCATCATTTCTTTTGCATGGGGTGGGCGTACGATAGATAGATAGAGGGGTGGTATGACGCAATGATGATTAGACAGGATGTCTTTACTTCACTCAAAAGATGGTGTTTGCGATCCATGTGATGGCGGTGGTGTGTGCGCTGGGAGACGTCATCTGATGATGGAGTGGGTGGTGGTGAGGGTATATAAATCCTCTCTTGGATGCCCTTTTCTGTCTTCTCTACGCCGTAACTGTCCATCTTATCCTCCAAAATAACGAACCTCCGCCCAAGTGTTGGCCTGGTGATTTTGTTTTCCAAAAGGCTATTGACGCCTTCGGATGTACGAAAAGCCATACAAATATCCTCTTTCCCTCTTTCCAAAACGCTAGCTATTTCAACGTATGGAAAGCTTCTGCCAGCGAGATCCAAACAAAATCCAATACCACATCCACATGGCAGCAACATTTCCTGTCTAAAGACCCTTAAGCCTCCGCACGTGGCTTTCGCGGACTAGCTATTTAAGACACTCTGGTCTCTATCGTAGTGCTCTATACTTTCGCCCTAGCGTCACCAAAAACATAGCGTACAACAGCGAGACATATGTGTGCCGGCTTTCTTCTTCCCAAAAAAGTGATGAGATGATCGCATGTGTACACTCTCTTCCCGGCTACCTCGCAAAATGGATACCGAAATCTGACATGTGAACGATTGCCATGTCTGGATCCAAGATCTTTGACAAGTGGAAAGATAAGAGGGGAAACTTTGTCCAGCTCTAATACATACAAAAATCATCTGGAATCAATGACATAAGGACTGGACAGTGGAGGCGATGAGGGCATAGATACCTCCCCTCGATCTCCTGTTTTCCTTCCTCCTACATTATCCTGCCTCCAAATTTTACCAAAATACTACAGCAAAAACAAAAATGAGCTGCCGTTCTTCTTGCCTCAAAACGCATACGGGAGTCCTCCATGAGCTTCTGCTGCTCTTCCCTTCACTTTCTTGAACTCGATTCGAATCAGATTCACGAAGCTAGACTTCGAATTATGCCCGAAAGGAAAATGCTGGCTGCATATTGAAAACTTCTGCTGTGTTGCCCTTTGCATACAAACAACATGGCTGCGGTGTCCTGATGGTGATTGAGAGAGCGGGGTGCGCATATAAAAGCCTCCCTTCCCGGGTCTTGCTTCGTCTCCCTCACCACTACACTCTCTCCATATTGCTCAAAACTACAGTTAAAGGCGTGATGAGGTGTGGAGTACCTGCTCTCGTTCTCTACAAATTATCGTTTGGGAAGAACAGAATGTGCTGTGTTGCGCCCTGCGTTTTTCTTTGCACTCTCTACAAAAGCAGGTATCATCCAAGTTGATGACTGGTATCAGCTGCCCTCTTCTACTCAAAAACAAGCTAATGAAAATTCCATGTGCGGTCGCGCGGCCTTCTTCCATGTTTCGTTGTTCTTCAACCAAACTTCGACTCGCGATAAGCCATGTTGAGTTGCTGCACTGTTCGAAATCATCTAGTAGCGCGCACATGAGTTTACTATGATGCTTTCGGAAAAGCACAATGAAACATCTGATGGCTGTCAGAGAAGTAAGATCAGAGATATAAAAGACCGTCTTCTACATGTCTTTCTTTCTCTCCACTACAAAACACTACCAGAGTATCTGACCAAAAAAGGTGAGCAGCGAGAACATGTCTCTCTCCGGGTCCTTTCTCCAAAAGTGTCTTGTACCAAGCTGGATGTCTGCGGCTTGCTGACTCCTACTGTCATCTATCCAAATGAACACTATCAAAACCTATGTATCGGACGGCTAGCCTGCTCATACGAGATCTTGAACCACCCCTCTTGTCAAAATTCGAAGAACGACAACCTTAGCGTTTGCGTGCGTAAGAGCCAACTTCAGTTGGCAGTCCTCCTCACTCTCACATTCCTTCTCTGGTTCTACTCCAAAAAAAAAAAAGAGAACAAGTACATTATGAGTGTTCTCCGGTCCACAAAAGGTCTCGAAAAACCGATATGATGCACTCCTGCTCTTCACTTTTCGAAAGATGAACGAATCAAAGCTATGTGATCCCTCCGCGAGAAGCAAAACAATGGGTCATGGCGCATACGATGAAGAGTCTTACGAGAATATCATGCCCCTATCCATCTTGTGCTTCCGCAACAGAACAGTGGCTATAAATCGAACTCTTGTCGGCATTCTTGCTTCCTTTCTACACTACATCCTTCCAGCGGGATTCCAAAAAAGGCTACAAGGTCACGAATGTGCTCTCTGCTCTTCGATTCAAAAGTATCTTAACCGGTAACATGCCAGTCTCGGTCGTCTATCCGAACAGATGTAACAAAACGTATTGAACTTGAAGCCTTCCTACCGCAATGCAACACTCAGCTTGATATGCAGGTTTCCCTTCCCGAGAAACCCTTTTGACAACGAGCTATGCTTATACGGGCATAAATCTGGGAGGTGCACATGGCAGACTGGGTATCAAAAGGATCTTCTTCGGTACTACCTTTCAGCTTCCTAATACACCGATCTTTGCATATCTTCCAAAAAACTTCGACGAACGACTTATGAGCGTGCGTGCGCTTCTCAAAATCCAACTTCATTCTTTGATATCTTTCTCCTTGTCCTCCACAAGCAAAATATCGTCAGTACTATTCAATAAAGAGCAGGATTGATCCAAGAAATGATCAGAGTGACCCTGTAAGCCACGTATACTAAGCCTTCAGGGGTTTGAAATGGTGGTGGACAAGGTAGAAAAGACTTCGCACGTATTCTGCTTCTTCTTCTCTTCTAGATCAACATAAATCGCAGTATTTTCCAAAACAATACATATTTCAGGCTCATGCCCTGCTCTGTTTATCCGGGACTTTCACGAATTGCCCGGACGTATCAATCAAATTTTGGAAGGAGCTGTTGTATGCTTTCGAAAAGCGATCTTCGAGAAATTCATGACCACTGCACTTGCAGCACAAAGGCCCTGTGACCTTCTTGCCATGTCCCAGGAGCTGCTATATCAAGTATTCATTATGACACAATGTCCGAATGCGGCGACTATAGTTAGCATGGGTGTTGCGGATATAAAGGCTTCTACTTCGCTACCGATATTGCTCATTAACCATCAACAGCATAATTGGCAAGATCAAAAAGTATATACTTGATATTTATGGCTTTTCTGGCTTGTTTTCGAAAATTGCAGACAAGAAGACGATGAACGTTTGCGCTGTTGGTCTACCTCAGCAATGAAGAACAAGGACATCTCACTCAAGAGATACAACCTATATTCTTCCAAAGGAAGATCCTCAAGCAACGGGATCTCAAAGAAACTATGAATTTACATGATGTTGATCCCGCCCAGAGTAAACAGTGCAGCCGATATAAGCTGTCGTGAGCTTCTCGAACAGTGCGTTTTATCGCACACCTTCCTATCTTATCACTTATGGACGCTGCGGGTTACATCATGCCTGGACCAAAAGTGATTTACGCAGACCACATTCTGGGCGCTTGTACGCGATTCTGCTGCGCTCTCAAGATTGACTACTTCCAAGATATATGTGAAGCGATGTGCGGATTCATCGCGCCTACGGTGTTAAGCTCCAGAATACAACATTCGGTTGCGATGGAGTACAGTTCAATCAGAATGTAATGATGACCTTGCATGGCAGCAGTAACTTGCTTCGTGGGAATATCGAACACCTACTAGTAGTCTCTGCCTCTCATTAATTGCTCGGTGCTTCGGCCGCAGCCTGCCATCGATTCGAAATCGAGATACGTGCAATGCATGGTTTCCTCGGCTTTTCTCTCCCAACATGCGATCATGCCATGAAATATGTCGCTGTCTCCTCTGTTTCCCTTACTTCTGTATTCAAAGAGCTAGAAAAGGTCGAGTGACCACTGCTTACTTCGCTGGACAGCGCAGCTGGATCCGTAAGCAACGCCAGCCTTGTAAGCGCCAGCCTTGAAAATATCAGTCTATCCATGATCTTCATACAGATTGCATGTCTTTGAAGTCGCAGTGGTCAAGATGGAATCTGCTCATCGGTCACCAAGTTGTTCTTGTCTGCTCGCCCACGGCCAAACATCATTTTGTCCGCTTCCTGCTGCAAATGAGATGGAGCTTCTGATTGAGTAAGATTATTGCAGCTTCCAGGAAGCGCCTATGAAGAATTCTCTTAGGTATGCCCATCAGCTGTTCTCTACTGAACCATGTGTCGGCACTTGCGCAGTGTTATGTTTTCTACAACGTTGTATAGTATCAGCTGAGAATACATACACGTTATTCCTCATCCAGCCACACTGAATCCACCTCACGACCTTGGAATCGCCCGTCAGCACTAATAGACAACCCCATAAGTAATGCAAGCTGGCTCCTTCTCTGGAGAGGTGGCGTAGCATACGACTCCAGAACATACTCTCTTCCGCTCTTACCCATCGCAAAATAATTCAGGTGAGTTTTCAACACTCCCGGTATCCAATCAGTCCAAACATTGAAGCCTGGATCCATGTAGTATTTGTCATCTCCTGATACCGGGTAACCTCTCATAATAATGCGAAGGCCCATTGCTCTATTGTGCGTATCTAGATATCGTAACATATCGAAGACTGACGTATACACTCTCATACGCGCTATATTGGGAAAGTAGCGAATGGGTTGACCAGTTGAATGGTGCAACACGCGGGTATATGGACCATTCCAGCGTAATTCAACCCCAGTTTTGTGCAATATTTCCGTGCTTCCCATGCTTGAACGGAAGGTCTCGCTGGTGGGATCCTCGGGACAATCCTCCAACGTGATCGTGTGCAGATTTGGTAGCTGATTAACAATGATCTTTTGCAACCAAAGACGTAGAACGCTCCCGCTCCCTTCACCCGCTAGCATCTCTTGGAAGGAGCTAGGAAGTGTTGTTGGTATGCGGTGGTATCGCTCCAGCGATTCAGTGCCGATGATCAAATGCTCAATTGTGCCTGCAATATCCTTACACCATGCAGCATCGCTCAATGTTCGTATACTGACACCTATCAGTGATACCTTGACTGTCTTGAGGAGAAGGCAGAAGCTGGCCGATATCTTCTGCTTGAGCTCTTGGTTCACCAGGCGTAGAGAGCCTACGTCGCTGGATTCGAGAAACGAACCAATTATCGTGATGAGCTCGGTAGGTAGGTTGATTAATTTAGGCATGCAAGGATATATGTGCTTGTCGTGGACTTGGTCAACGTTATATCCTTGTTGGCGTTTGCTAATCAGTGTCACCCGATCGCAGGTTTATGCCATTAGGTCTAGGTAGATGACAAACAACCTACACAGCGCAACGATGCTGCTACTGGGCACGAGATAACTGACTAATGTATCATAAAATCTATATCATCCAGCTACTTTAAGCATCTCCATATCATCTCTTCGCAACAATCGTACAAGGCTCTCTCATGTACCAAGTCCGTAGCTTCGGTTCACCCAGAACATTACCACCCTGCAGCAAAGTTTGGGTGTCGACATTCGCTTTTTGGTCCTCATCTCCACCACCGGTCTTGATGAACTCTGCTTCGTCAACTGTTGCACCAATCTCGTATGTACCACCGCATAGCGCAACGATACCGAGCTCAGACTCCACAACCTCTCCGGGTTGTATGACTGGTAGCTTGCGTTGCAGTACTCCAGTCCACGAGAAACGCTTGTCGAGATCCAACGCGATGTTGTGCGGAAGGCCAGCAACATGTGGCTGCAACCTTAGTATAGGCGAGATGGGACGCGGACTTCGGTTACGGACGGACGTCTTCATCGTGAGAAAGTCATCGATTGGCACGTTGAACTTTGCGCGACCAATTTGTCGCACAGAACTCTCACCATCTGCTATGGGATAGTCCGCGATGATGGTCGTAGTGATGGCAAGATCCTCGAGTTTGATAGCTTCAACCATGCGCGGTGTGAAACGGATGCCGCGCAATTCTAGTTCACCATGACGTCCATTGCCGTCTTCTGTCCACGTTCCTCGCACAAGCTTGAGTAGCTCTTCACGGTACCAGAAGGCCTCCCTGCTCGCGCGTTCGGTTTCAGGGGAGATCTTGCTCGTGCTTACGACAAACTGACGTTGATTGGCGGGGTTCAGGGATGGCACAGCAGCGTGTGGGTCTTGTAGATAAACTTTTGGAAGAATCATGGCGATCCTACTGACATGCCCTGGCTGTATGATTTCATTGACACCATGCGCTTCGTTCCAGGACTCGTCGCTGTAGTTGCCATCGAGCATAGGCTTTCGGGCTTGGAGAGTTATCGACAACGGGTTCGGCCATGAGTTTCTTAGATCTAGAAGGAGCATGCAGTGCTCTTCGTCGTTCTCGTGGCTTTGCTTCTGGTTAATGAAAGACCGAAGATGACCGTCAGCTTTCCCAGATGCCGGAGTAGTTGATGACTCGTGGTCAGCTTGAGCTTGCGAACCCGACGATATGGTGTCAGACCAGCCGATGTTGCCGGATAGGGGTACTATGTCTGGGCGCTGAAGCTGCACACTTGCATTCACCGTGATGGAGATGGGCGCCGACACCTGACGGGTGAAGAAGTGTTCCTCAACTTCAGATCTTCGCTTTCCAAGGTTGGCGTAGTCGATCTGGATGGTAGCATCCGTCAGTCTTGTCCGGCCGATAACCTCAATAGTAAATTCTGCTTCGGCTCCCGGCTTGATGCTCGGCAATTCCTCGGACTCATTCTTACACCAACGCAATGAAGGATGATGGGCAAGCTGAACCTCTAATTCGTGCAGTTCAGCTGCGGGCAAGTCTTTGTTGGACGTCGCCGCTTGTATTGCAGCCGTCGCGGTATCCTGAAAAGAGATGTGCACGAAGTCGACAGTTGTTACAGCTGAGGTGTTCTTGACAGTAACGGTAAAACGTTTTCTTTCGCCTTCAAGCACCATGACCGCTGACTGTGGTAAAGACACTTTGGTGATAACAATGACAGGCTGATCTGGTATTACAGAAAATGTCAATGACTCCGGCTTCGGCTGGAACGTTGCTCTATGGTCGATCGATGGCGCAATAGCTGTTGAGGGCCGTGATGCTGGAGCGCCTAGACACGCCTTGAGACCCATGCGCTTCATCTTTGCTTCTCTTTTCGGCTTCCATGGTTCAGGGAATATAGGGAAAAGTCGCTCTCGACATCCGATGAGCTTGACATAGCAACCGATGATCTTCAATGACCCTGAGGATTGCGCTGTTCCTGTGATCTGGAACTTTTGAGTTCTGTAAGGACCAAGCAGGAAGTGCTCCTCTAGTGCAACAAACTCCACACCTTCAGCCGCAATCTTCAACGATTCCACCCCAAGCTCAAACTCGTATGGGTTTTGCATGGCGATGACGAAGCGATAGTGCTCGTTAGCAACTAGAACTGTTTGCGCAGCGTTCGTTTGTGGCTTCTTTAACCACGCATTGTGGAGGAATGGGCCATCTTTTCCTTGGCTATCTGATTTTAGTTCCGTACCTTGCCTCTGAGTTAGCCGCAGAGGTTCCAATTCCTCGAGTATAAACAACCCGCGGACAAGAAAGTCATCCCAATATTCTGTTTCTACATGTTGTAGCCCAAGCTTCTTCGCAGCTGTGACTGTTCTCGAGATGTTCGAGTAGAGCCGGATCTGTTCATCTCGTGCAAGAGATACGAACACGTCGGTGCTGTTGGGCCTGGGCGCCGTACCCGGGCCTGCAACCCGCAGTAAGAGGGCAGTGAAATGGAGAACGCCATTGAAATCTGGCAAAGCTTCGCAAAAGCTCAGACATGTTCGCAGTATTTCCAGCTTGAGACTTAGACTGCCGAAAGTTCGTAACGAAGAGATTGCCAGGATAGCGTCGACTACACGTTGACTAGCAATGCTGTCCGCAGCACTTTCCGCGTTCTCGCTCCTTTGGCTGGGTACGGTGATGTCGGGCATGTTCCCTTTCGAATTTGGTATTCCGTATATTCGGCCTAGTAGACCCAAAAATTCACCGATACCTTGCTCGACCTCGCCTTCGCCCAAGTTGAGGGCGCCAGTTCCCGAAGTGCCACCATTTGCGATATTCAGAGCGGCAAGACCAGCAGCCGGGTGAACTCCCATCTCAGCGGCTCCCACTTTACGGGCCTGGATCAAGCCAGGAACGAGAGATGTGATGAACTCCTTCATAACGATGGCCTTTTTCCGTTGCAATCCCAGTGATGACAAAATCGAAGCAACACCAGCCAGTACTACAACGCGGTCCGTAGGGTTCATTCCTGAGCTTTCTACAGGCCCAGGTAAGGCGCGGAATAACATGGAAGCAATGTCGTTGCGTGTGGGATGTACACTAAGCCTTGGAACTGAAAGCCGCGCCTTTTGCTTGTACGGTACGTTCTGTACAAGGTGTCGTAATGCGTCATCGTCGAGAAAGCCTGCGGACAAATTGATTGCAGCCAATAACTTGGAAAATCGTATCACACATTCCGAGAACGCAAGAGGCGGCAAAGATTCTCCAGCAAAGTTGGCCGCCCGCGTATATAGGTTCAGTATCATGCTGACCATGTCTGGCAGCAGCGAATTGAGGGCGTCCAATGAGTTGTCGTGTTTCTGGGGTTTAGCTGGGGTTGAGACGTCGGAGGCACTGTTAGATGGCGTATGCGTTGGTGTGATGCCTCCACCAGCTGGATAGCAGATTTCAGGTATCTGTGAGAGCTGGTGAGCAGTTGCAATAATGTTTGCGCCAAGGGATAACAAACCTGAAACTCCATGCCGGACCAAGCGAAGAGAAGCATGCACACCATGATATGCTCGAGAGCTTTGGCATGCCATAGATGATCGCTCAGGGCCCGGGCTCTAGTCGCGCCTTCTGTGAGCTCTCGTACTGCCTCAACCCACTGCCCCGCACACATATATAATGTACCGATCACGATTCCAATACGACCGCGTCCCTTGTTCCTAGCTCTTTCGCCAACCCCACCAGAACCGAAGCCATGGATTGACACGCGGTCTGCCGCAGTCTTCTTAGTTGCAGTGCTAGGTCTACTAGGGTCACTATTCGTTTGATGCAACGTGTTGGCTGCGTTGATGCCTGATATCTCATCAAACGTTGTTGGTGGTGTACGTGTACCTTGCGCACTCGAAGAAGCAGTTCTCGGATCCTCCGTGGACAACGGTCCCCCGGAGTTTGATGACAATACGGGCATTGACATGCGGTGGCCATCCTTCAGTGCATTGTTTACAGGCGACTCTGGTCTGCTGGCAGTCGGCGTCTGCGAATTGCGACGCGCGAATTGCGAAGTGGAGTCGGCCGCGGCCCAGCTGGGTGTGGCCTCCGCTGCTCCATTCTGTGAAGCAGGCGAGACTAGTGTAGGAAGAGCTTGTATAGACTTCGCCAAGGTCGTCATCTCTGCTAATAAGGTTGCAGTAAGATCGCACATGAAGGTCTTCATCGTAGTGGTCTTTAGATGTGATTTTGGCGGGATCAAGAGGGTTTCTTGAGGTAGACGTGGATGTCGAGATTGGGTCGCTGAATCAAACATCATGATGCTGTGAAGATATGCCCTGGGAAACTGTTCTCTGAGATCATCGATGCCGAACTGAATAGCGTTCGCTTCATCATCGCCGACTGGGGGATCTTCAAATGTCGGACTTGGTGTCCCTTCAGTCGCACGTGACGGCTGTAGCCAGGCATACTCGGACGCGTCTCCGATTCCAATGACAAGTAGAGGCTCTCTGAACTGCTCAAACGGCGAGAGAGATAGATGAGAGGCCGATGGCATAGAAGTTGACAAGTCATAAAGTAGAGTTCCGTCAGGCCATGCTAAAGGAGAAAACATATCTATTCGTCGCCAAGATCAGTAAATATCAGGACTAAGCTGGATCACGAGGGCTCGTACTCCGGTCAGGTCGTGGATCAGGGCTAATGTCGCCCAATCGAACCAATGACTCTTGTTGCAAGAGGTCGACAAAGGCTATGAAGCGCGAACGCTTGATGCGACCCACGGGGAGAAGCAAGGCCCTAATGCGCGCAGGCGCGATCGGGGACAGAGGATCGACTGCCATCGCAACATCTGGAGACTGGAGACCTGCCGGCCAAAAACAATATACTGGTTCAAGAGGATAACGTCGTGCTGGCGGGCGCTTGCATGATGCGTGGAATACGGTGGACGGTGAAACGGTTGGCGATCCTCAAAGCTTCGGCCCTCGTGGCAAGGCCCGACCCGGGCTAAACCACTTCCGTCGTTGGCCCCTGCGCCGGTGTCTGCAACATCAAGTGCCACGCGAAACACGACATCTCACCGACAACCCTTCGCCTTCCACCAGGCTGCGCTGCTGTCTTTGATATGTTTCCTACGTTTTGCATAGATTGAGCATATTCAGGAGTTTGTTTTTTGCTGCGCAAGAATATTCGACTGTCTGGCTCGTCCTCCTGGCTTTGCCACCGCCGCCGACTTCTTACCAGGACACTTAGTACAACCAGCGCAATCACATTACAACTTCAACCACAATCCGGACATATTTCACGCGGCACCAGCGGTGTATATTGAGAAGAAATTTACGCACTTGAAGCACTTATACTTCTTTCGGATACAGTCTTGCTGCGCTTGAGTCCAAGATTGCAGCACAACTATTGCCACTCCGGCTTCAAACATCAACGGCACTCTATTAGGCATCTTCTCATAGTCTTTACAAGATGGCTGCGATTGATTTTGCGCGGCTGCGCAACCAAACGATGGCCGATGGCTTCGATAGTGAGGTCACAGTCAACACTCGGGCGTTGATCGACAAAGTCCTTGCGCGTTACTCTAGCGAACATACGACATTACGAGAGTTGATACAGAATGCGGCAGATGCGAAAGCAGACCAAGTCATCATTAAGTTCGAGACGGATCCATCTCTGACCGTACCCACACCACAGGCCGCCGAGGACCCCATTCTACTGAAGCACATCATTCAAAATCACACACTCAAGCGACTTGTTGTAAGCAACAACGGTCAGCCATTTACACCCGCAGATTGGAGTCGTCTAAAAAGTATTGCAGACGGCAATCCAGACGAAACCAAGATTGGTGCTTTCGGCGTTGGGTTCTACAGCGTGTTTGCCGACTGCGATGAGCCTTTTGTAGTTTCGGGAGACAGGACTATGGCATTCTACTGGAAGGGTAACATGCTTTCCACCAAGGCTGCCCCTGTACCGGCTGAGCACGATACGAGGGACACTATTTTCATGCTTGAATACCGACAAGCAAATCCTGCATCCCCGTCGTACAATCCGTCGAAGCTACCGAATTTGCCCACTCTTTGTCAATTCTTGGCAACTAGTCTCACGTTTGTCGGCTTACAGAGCATCGAGCTTCATGTTGACGATTATGTCGTCGCGTCGTTCACCAAGAAAATATCACCTCCGGACGCTGTCCGCGTGCCTAATGGACTGAAGACAGAGACCGAAGGCGGATTGATGCGAGTGACTGACGTTACGCAACAGCACTCTCAAATCGACGCCGCCTGGATGAACGTCATTGCTACTGCTCAGTTACCTCCAAAGAAGGCGGCAGACCTCGTACAGCAAGAAGTTCGCAACGCTGGTACTTCGCTCCGAAGCTTCTTCTCAAAGTTTGCATCCGCACCTCCGCCTCCCACGAAAAGTGTCAAGCCTGCGCCGGAGAAGATCATTTCCAATGAAGAAATAGCAGGCGACTCAACGGGCACGATTTTCCTACAAGTGTGTACTGTGGTTGCGGCTACAAAGGTCTCGCAAACCTTTACTAGAGAGATTGAGCGAGCGACTAAGAAATCACCACCCAAGACGATCAGAATCGCTCTTTTGACGAGTCCGTATCAGGACCCATCAGCCACTCTGGCAACAGGCTCCGGAAGTTCAGCGGCGCTTGCCGACAAGATCTTCGCAGAAGTCCTCCCAACCAAGTCTGGACGGATCTTCATCGGCTTTCCTACCGCTCAGACGACAGGTTATCTTGCTCACATCTCGGCACCATCGCTCATTCCGACGGTGGAGCGAGAGAATGTGGATATGAATGCTCGCTACATCTCTACCTGGAACATCGAGCTGCTGCGCGTTGCAGGGTTGGCGTGTCGCATCACTTACGCAGCAGAGCTGGCAGCGTTACAAACTCAGTTTGGCAAAGAATCTATGGAGACTCTGATCGCGAAGACTGCGTACGTGTTCAAACAATACACATCCAAATCATCACATCCATCCACAGCTCTCGGTGACAAGATCGACGAGGCCTTCTGGAATTGTTCCAAGGACCGATCGATTGACATCCTTTCGACTAAAGGATTCTTGCCAAGTAAGCGCGTGCGTATGCCAGCAGAAACTTTGAGCTTCCTAAACGAGGTTCCTATGGTTCCCCAAGAGCTAGCGAATGGAGCAGTTGACTTCATGCTCAACTTACACAATCGCGGTTTCATCACAGAGCTCACTATGCAGGACATCCGCCAGGGCCTTGAGTCACGGGCTCTGAACGAGGAAGAGCTTTCCGAGTTTCTCAAGTGGTGCGGAGCTAAGCTGGAAAGTGGCGAGATTGACGTTCCCGGCTCTCGTAGTCTATTTGAGAATACTGTCGCCAATATCGATGTTCAGCCAGAGAAGAATTCTGGAAGGATTCTCGCCTTGGGTGACATCAGCACATTCGTAAACCCAGCGCGCATTGGTGCACATTTGCCCCTCCCGCCAGATACAATACCTTTTGCTTTCACAAGAGGCATGTCGATGAAACAACTGCAGCTTTTTGGTTGGGTGGAACTGTCGATGGTTCGTTGGCTCCGGCATATGACGACACGCCCACAATTGGACGATTTCACCAAGGACGAGAATCTGGCGCTTTCTGTACTGACGTTGACTTCCAAGTGCTGGGAACAATTGGATGGAACTTCCAAGGAAACAGTCGTCAAGATCTTAACTCCTCACACGATCTTGCCAACAAAGATGGGCATGCGGCGACCAGCTGAGTCATACTTTCCTACTGTCAAGCTTTTCGACGACCTGCCGACCGTCACGCCATTCCCAGGCTCCAAGGAGAAGTTCCTTTTAGCGCTGGGGGTACGAAAGACTATCGATCTCCCCATGGTGTTTGATAGAATGCGCAGCCGCGACGCACAGCAGTCTGAGAAGTCTGAGAAGCCGACCTGGAATCATGTTGACCTTATTCGCTACTTCGCATCCGTCATCAACGAGATTCCTGCGAAGGATCTCAACCGCCTACAACAGACAGCGTTTTTGCCAGGAAACGGTGCTTTAGTAAAGCCGGGCGAGCAATTCAAGGCCTCGGATTTATATGCTCCTGACCCGGCTATTGTAGCTCTGGGTCTAACCCAGATCAACCTGCCGTTCGAATTCAAGCCTACTACGCGGGAAGGTGTACTACTCTTGCGTCTCGGACTACGACAATGGCCAGATTCAATCACTATTGCAAACGTTCTCCATCATGCCGGTCAAGCCAAAGATCTCCAGCTCTACACGCGTGCGATGGAATACTTCTTGACAAATTACTACAAGAACAACTACGCCGTAGAGCACCAGAAGTTTGCTGCCCTGACCCTCCCGATCTTGCCAACCGAACAGGCTCCTTTTCCAGCATTAGTAGGCCCTTTCCAATGCTACACCAATGAGCATGCAGCCTGCCTAGGATTTCCTATTTTACGAAGCGACCTTCGCAGTCATGCCGAGAAGCTGGCGGTCCAGCGTGATCCAAGCATAGGCCCATGTGTTCAGTATCTCATGAAGACACCACCCAAGACCAAGCTTGATGCAGAAATGCAGTTTGCTTACCTTGCTTCGCGTGGATCTGAGCTTGATCAGTACAAAGGTCTCATACAGAGTCTTGCGACTTCCAACATCGTACCAATCTTCAGGAAATACTACCTCGATCCTACTTGCAGTGGTTTTGAGGATAGATCGAAGAATCAAACCGGCAAAACTGAGATGCGCATTCATCACTACGATCCACCCGAGCATGTCTTTGTTGGTCGTGATCAAGAGTATCGTGGTATCCTTGATTATGTTCACTATGGTGCGGAAGCCACAGTCTTCCTTCTCAAGGTCGGTGCGAAGCATGAGCCTACTACGCATGATCTTGCCTATCTCCTCGCTAAGAACCCTGCTCGCTTCCTCAATACCATCGGCCAGGAGAAATATCTCGATCTGCTTAGAAAGCTGGCCGAGCATGCGGCAAACCTTTGGAAGGATAAGGAGCTAGTCAAAGCACTCGTGGCTTCAAGGCTACTTCTTGGTTACCGCGATATCAAAGAAGACACCAAAAAGGTCGCTGATGCTGGTGATGAAGAGATGGATGACCTTGATGAAGACAATGTCCATCGTGAATGGTCTCTCAACAAGGCTGGCGAGATCGTGATCATCGACAACGTCAACTATATGACGAGGTTTCGCGACTTCATCATCGCAGCCCCGCAGGAAGAGCTCCTCGAAGAATTTTACGCCCGTTTCGGTGTTCAGAAGGTCTCGGAGCTGGTCAAGACCGATCAACGAATCGGCACAGTGGCACGCGACCAGGCACCCGCCCAAGATCTTCGAAGAGACATCCTGGAACGTGTGCGTCTCTTCCTCCACGAGTACGAACGCGATGCTTCATCAAAGGCTATTAGACATGACGCCAAATGGCTGGGTTCTAATTTGACGGTCCAATGTGTGTCGGATATTTCCATCCGCTACTCACTAGCAGAACGCAACGTTGCGACATCTTCACGAAAATCTGCTGTGATCATCAAGGTGCGTGGTACCGGATACGTGCTGAGTATCACACCGAAATACGATCTCTATGAGGTATCTAGCGAACTAGTCAGATTGCTGGTATCGCGGCCGAAACGCAATGATGCGATCGCGCTTGAGCGCATCTTGACTGAGCCTTTGCGCCGACTGCAGCAAAAGGGTATCAATGTAGAGCGTATTCTACGAAGGAAAGAGCATGAGGCACGCATCGCCAAACAGGCCGAACAAGAACGTGAAGAAGAAGAGCAGCAGCGAGCCGTTGAAAGAGCCAAGTCTGGTCATGTAAAGCATGAGGACAGAGAAAATGTTCCACCCGAGACGCCAGAGAAGGCCAAAGAGATGCCTGGTGCGTTTGGTAGTCCAGATACTGGCATGGAAATCGCCAATCGCGGCCGTCAACCGGAGGAGGATCAGGGCCTCATCAACAACTGGGCAAAGAAGCTTGGGTTCAAGAATGCACCAAGCACACCGCGTGAAGGCACGCGTGGCACAGACGGGCCTCAGATCAGCCGCGACATTCAAGCTACGAAATCGAACATCCAGAATGCTATCAAGGAATGTCGACCTACCGGTATGGACAATATCAACACAAAGCATCACCAAGACCCGACAGAGCTTGACCGAGGAGGTTACTGTAATGGCGAGCAATGGGAGAACTTGCACAAAGCCTTTTCCGTACCCTTCTCCGGTCGACATGTCGATATCTACTACGGTCGCGACGAGACTGCGCCGCTCACCGACTTGCAATCTCACCTGCAAGCATTCCTACCACTCATTTTCGGTCTTACCTCGATCTTTAGCGTCAATCCGGCCGCAGTGAACATCTTCCTCGACAAGAAGTCGAACACGGTGGCCTTCAACATGAACGGTAGTCTGTTCTTCAATCTGGCTTGGTTCATTGCTCTACACAGCGATGGCTGTCAGACCAAGGAAGGAAAGCTGAGGGCGCTGGACAGTTGGTTTTGCACGTACTGCCACGAGCTCGCACATAACCTCGTGGCCGACCACAATGCGCGCCATAGTTGGTACCAGCAACAGATTATCATCGAGTATAGTCAACAGTATCGCGCCGCATTGCCCAACTTTACACATGGTCTTTTGATATAGACGGAATCCTTTTTGTCAGTACATCGTATGGGTAGAGTGATAGACATCGGCGTCTCAACAGCATTGTGTTATCATTATCTCTAGAGTATAAGTTGTATTCATTTCCATTTGGCTGCATGTAAAGTCATATCACTGCCTCTTGTTTACCCATCACGTCCATCACGTCATTGCACCGCAAGCTCGGTATTCACGTTTACTATGATTTCCCTGCAAACGGTTGCCTCGACGCCCAAGGCCCCACTCGATATCCGTAATCCGCCCATCTCGACTGTTTTACCAGCTCGTTATCTCCGGGTAAAGTCCCTCACAAACACAGGTCAATAGGGCTCCACTCCATTAGCGTACCTTCACTGCAGTGTAGTCGGACATATAAACAGTCTCTCCTACTGCTTCTCTTCCTCTTCCGCCCTCCACCCTCCACATTCTACTCAAATTTCTTCCTTGCCTTCCAAAAGAACTTGGAAGCTGCGATTACAGGTAACCCGCAAAGCATACGCTTACCTCAATGATCTGGTACTAACTTACACACAGCGAGATGAGGTTCACCACTGTCTCCACGATGGCTCTCGGCTTCGCTGCCCTTACCGTTGGACAGTTCCAAACCACTGTCACTTCTGTCAGCTGCGCTGTCTGTACTGCTGACACACCGACCCGCTCCAACGGCTACACTGCCCCCACTACCGACTCGAGTGATCTCACCCTCACCATCACCAAGTACCATCGCCAAGATCCCCCATCTTCGACTTGTACAAGCACCACCGACACTCGCGTCGACGTCACCGAGTATCTTCCTCCCATTTCCACTCACATTCAATGCGGTCCCGACAAGGCTACAACCACCTGCTCTACCTCATACGAGTGCGGTTGCCACTCCACTCACTATACTCGGCCCTATGCTCCCGACACACATCTCTGCTTTCCTGATGAAACACGTACGATTTCGTATCCAGACTTCGGTGCTGGCCGTACTCAGCCTGGACGCGGTGTCGCTCGTGCGGCAAGGCAGACAAACGCACCCAAGCAGACATGGACGAGGACCCATAGCCAGTCTATCGCAGCTAGAGCTACATCCCAGGACTTGGGTGGACGGTCTCAGCGTCGCGTTGCGAGGGAGGCTGAAGCTACGGCTGTCGTAGCTCCTCGTTGCGAGCCTGGAAAGTTCGGTCCTGGATGCTTCCCGATTATTACCCATCCGGCAGCCGACGCTATCGAAGCATTCCAGGCCGAGCCTACCGTCGCCGCAGCACCTTGCGACCCCGGTTACTTTGGTCCTGGATGCAAGGCACGCGAACCTGTAGCGCCTCGCTGCGAGCCTGGGAAGTTCGGCCCTGGATGTTTCCCGATTATCACGCATCCAGTAGCTGACGCTATCGATGCACGCGAGGCCGAGTCTACCGCTGTAGCTGCTCGTTGCGAGCCCGGCAAATTCGGTCCCGGATGTTTTCCCATCGTAATCCACCCGCCTTCAGCCAACGCCGTCGAGGCACGCCAGGATATGTCTACATCCTGTCGTCCAGGCTTTACTGGTACCGACTGCCATATGTGCATCCCTGGAAGGAACGAGCCTGGTTGCCCACCTTCACCTTGGCCCCCTGTCGACGCAGCTACTACGCCAGCTCCTACCGCGACCACTTCTCACTATGGTTGCCCGAGCGGTGTTTGTGGTCCTGGCTGTCGCTGGGGCCATGAGTGCTTCTCGAAGATTGGACGTGGTGCTGAGGCTACCGCTGTGGCAGAGGTTGTACATAGTACCCTTCTTACACTGAGGGTCTAGAATGCTTCGGTGCTGGGTTAAGAGGCAAGAAGGTGTCTGCACCCTGATCAAAAGTGATGATATGGCGGTACGTATAGGCTGGAGAAAGTCGTGACTTCAGGTCTCAAGTATACTGCTGGTCACACAATACTGAATACAAAAGATCCACCCTATGCATTCCCTCCTTGTGAACCTAACCCCACACATCCTCCCACATATCTCAGATTCCAAATCCCTCAAGCGGATACTCCAAACTGCTAATCCTCTCTGGATACAACACACCCCCATTCTTCCTAACCTGGTCCATAACCCCCATGAGCACCTCCGTCTCCTCGAGTCCACAAACCTCGCTCTCCGTCTTCCCATCCCTCACACACCTTGCACACTCATCCGCCTCCCAGAACATGCCATGCCCCCCTCCAGGTATGTCTTTGAACTTATCCACAACCCCGTAATCGAAATCCGCCGGCCGACCTCTCTTTTCATTAGCCGCGGGGACAAGCGTATACGTCCTAGGCCTCGGCGCATAATTCACCGTCAAATCGCCCAGCGTACCCTGAATCCTGACCGCATCCCCACCGACATGTTGCGCATTAGGCGTCGTAGCCACCCTGATACTTGTGCCCGCCACGGCATGCGCACCCGTCCCTTTCCAATGCAACAACACCGTCGTCGTCTCATCGACACCCGTCTCCCCTTTACTAACCGCAGACACGACAACCGGTTCCTCCTTCTTTTCCATCGTCTTCCCATGCCCATCTTTCCTTCCCGGCTGCTGGCAATAATAACAAGCCATAAACACCCAGGTCAGACTATAAATGCCCAGATCCAACAACGCACCACCCGCCAACTCGGGATTGACCATGCGATGCTCCTTGCCAAACTCCTTTTCGACATCGTTCCAGAAGCTAAAGTCGGCAAAGACGCGGGTTATGGTGCCGAGGCGGCCAGACTGGATGATGGAGCATACCTCCCTGCTCAGCGGGAAAAACCTTGTCCAGACAGCTTCCATCATGAATCTCTTCTTTTCCCGCGCCAATTTCCGTAACTCTTTACATTGCTCGGCGGTGACGGTGATGGGCTTCTCTATCAAGACGTGTTTGCCTGCTGCCAGGACGAGGCGGGCGTGTTGGTAGTGGTGGGAGTGTGGGGTAGCTATATAGACGATATCTACATCTGGGTCTTCAACGAGTTCCTTGTAAGAGCCATATGCTTTTGCCGTGTTGGGCGGTACACCGACGCTGGTGCAAAAGTCCTGGGCTCGTTTTGCAGATGTTGAAGTCGCGGCTGCGACAACGACATGCCGGATATCGGATGCGTCACGGGTTCGAGGGTCGATGAGGAGGTCTTTTGTGAATGCTAGGTGGGGTGTTAGGGAGCAATGGTATGTGTCGGGAGACAAGGGGAGAAAGAATTACTCGTTGCTATGCCTCCGCAGCCTTTTCGTTGGGATTAGCATGCTTGTTCTCTGATATTAGGGGTAACAATGCATACCCAAGATACCCCACCTCAGGGTAAACGGTTCAGAACTCATCTTGACAGAGACATATACTGGAGGATGTGGAAGAGAAAAAAGAATACGAATGGGAATAGACGCCCTGCATTCTTATCATAATTGCTACAAAGACGTGCCGAGCCCATGCCATGTCTGTCACGCCCTGGCTTGTGTCGATGCTGCAGGTACATGCGTAACGTCAGTGGTGGACGTGTTGACAGTCTTTCGATTAGAATACCCCGCAGCGGCTGTGTAGACGTGAGATGGGTCTGACGACGCGACTAGCGGAGAGACGGGATCCTATCCGCCCATCCTTCAACAACAAAGAGGTTTCCTCGTTATACATGTTCGCAATCGTGATCAGAACAAGCCCAACCCAAGCTAAACGACGGGTGAAATTCTGGGTATATACATTTTCCAAGCTCACGAGCGATTTCCTTGGCTGAGCCTCGTTCAAGAAAGCATCTTAGTCGTGCACGTCGTCTAATGCTCGTGTACGATGTTTATGACACCCGCACATGAAATCCCGCCTGGGAGATAAACTCTCTGCTCCATACACGACAAATACGGTGCTCGTGTGTAAGCTCATAGCTTACTATGACGTTTTGTCGCCCTACATGATATCGCCCTGGTTTGCGGATCGCGAAGAGACCCGATATGCACCGCCTACCATGAATGCGACCACTCTGGAGATGACGTCTAGGCACGGCGCATGGCAAGCTTCTTGCGCGCCTGGACAGTGTAGGCGTACAGTGCATCCTTGAAAGCGAAGAGGAAGGCTGCAGTAATAACACTCTGGGTAACCTTGGGTCCGATGCCTATCAGCGGTTAGCACACATGCCATTTGGGTCACAGGAGTTGCTATCGTACCTCCATACAAGCCAGTGTACCCCTCCTCCCGGATGATGCGCCTGAAGGTGGTCATCATATCCTCCTTGGGTCCATCCCTGCCGGCAACGTGCATGCGACTCTTGACAGTGATGTACGGGTAGGTAATGCTCGTGGCCAACAACTTGCCCAGGGCACCCAGGTAGAAAGCGTCCTTTGGTGTGACACGCCTCCTCTTCTCGAGCATCTGCTTGAGCTGCTCGAAGACGGTATATTGGAGAATGGGGTTGATGACCAAGACCAGGGCAGGCATGACACCGGCGAACAAACGCGCAAAGCCCTCTTCGCGCACAAGGGCGAAGAGGGTGCCGAGCGTCGACGGGGCTTTCTGCGGGGTTGTAGGAGCGCCTGGGAGCGACTCGTCCGAGGCCTCCGACTTGCGCGTCGTCATGCGCGTGTTTACCACCCAGATGGGGTTGGTCATGAGGACGGTGGCGCTACCAGCGAGGGCGCCCGCCATCATGGACTCGACGGTTGTGAGCTTCGAGGAAGCGCGGCCGGCTTTGAGCGCGGCCTTTTCGAAGAAGGAGCGGGTCCATTCGTACCCTGGCTGCTGTCAGTCCCTCATTGTACCGCATGCCGTATCAGAAGCAGGTGTCTCGCACAGTAGTAGTAGACAAAGTTTGTGACGCTGATGCCGAAGAGGGCCGAGTCAAGGCCTGCGTAGAGGCCCGCGACGCCCTCGCGCTTGATGATGCGGCGCGCGGCATTGAGCGTCGACGACTGGGCGCGCTTCGATTCGACCTGGGCGCGGGTAGAGAGGGTGATGAGCGGGTAGCTGGGGTGTGTGTTAGCAGCCCGTCGACAAACAGTCATCATGGCGCATACGTCAAGGCCATGGACAGCAGTCCTCCACCAGCGCCCGCCAGCGCATGCGCAACATTGTCGCTCTGCTGTGCCGCCGTGCTCTGTGGCACCGACGAAGTCGACTCGATGAGCTTCTCTTGCGCCTTTTCCTGTGTTTGAGACATGATGGAGCCGTTGTCAGAGGCAGGAGCAGCCGATAAAAACAAGAGAGAGAATGGAAAAGGAGAGGATAGACTGTGCAAGGAACAGCGTCAAAAGGGAAGCGTCTTCCAGGGCTCCTCTGATGGCATGTGTCTCCGCATTTGAGCTGCGGCTCCGGCTGGCTTGTGAACGTCACCAAGCGTTTCCGGGGTAAGAGGTACAACCGAGGCAACAAGTTCCCCGAGCTAGTCGCATCCGGCAATCTTCACCAAACTCCAACACGTGCAATCACTAAACTCGATGCAGTAAACAACAAACATGACAGCAATGCTTACGATTGGTCCTTGCTATCTTGACATCATCTCCCACATATCCTCCTCTCGACCATCCTAAATGGTACGTAGAGCACCGCCGACAGCACCACTGCTACCTCCAACCCGATGTCGCCCGTAGTCTCCGCAATGGGCCCCGTCCACCAGATCTGTCCCATACACGGGATGATGAGAGCAAAGGATACCAGGAACGCGCCCATTGCCGCGACCCCAGGCGGGAGCTTGCTCGGCTCGTCCCACGCCTCTTCATCCTCGGTGTAAGCCACGAGGCTGCTCCCTCGGAACAGCACGTGTTCAGTCAAAGCGACACCAATAAAGGCAGCACTCCAGTACCCGATGACTCCGATAAAGTTCTCGAGGTTGAGGAAAAAGCTCTTTGATGCCTCGACAGCCACGCCAATCACGATTCCAGTGATGACGATGCTGAAGAAGATGCGCGGGATGCGGAACAGCCAGGGAAGCAGCATCTGCAGGTTTAGTGTTACGCTGTACATTGTTGCGGACAGGTTGCCCAACATGCTGAATGCCAGCACAACCGTGACGAAGCGACCAAAGCCGCCTGCAGGGTGAAGCATGGCTGCCAGGACACCACTCGCTGCGTTGACATCGTACCCAGCCTGCCATGACGCCATGTTTGGTGTAGCGCCGCCCATGGCTGCACCCAATGTCATCAAGAGGATTGTTGGGAGAGCGAGGCCCGTGTAGGTGTAGAGTGCGATCCGCAGTGGAGGAGCCTTGGGATGCATGTACGTCGAGAAGTCACTCGCGAGTGCAGCCCATGGCAGCATGAAGCTTGCCACTAGACCACCGAATGAGAGAACTTGCGATGCTGTAGCAGCAGGTGCTGGAACCTGGTGGCTGAGACTCTTACCCCCACATCCTGCAGCAATGATGAGTGCCGCCAATGCTGGGATCCACGCCCACCGTTCGTAGTGATGCAGTACTCCGAAACCGCAGAAGGATATGACCAGCGACAAGACGGCGATGATGACAATCCCAACGGTTGCGTTGATGGTGGCTCCATCTTGTACTGCCGACAATGCCATACCACCAATGACACTATCGACGACGCAGAATCCCGTCAGAGTAGCAAGATTGAGCAATATCAGGAGAGAAACAAAGTACTTGCCAAAGGAAAACCTCGCCTGGACAAGCTGTCGCATACCCGTCTTCGGTCCCCACGTACACATGTACGCCACCGGCACAGTGCTCGCAAGCGTGAAGAAAAGGATAACCAGTGCCGCGTCCCGCAGACTCAATGCAAAGGACATGGTGCCCACCATGCCAAAAGTCACACTGCATACCCGTTAGCTGACATGTACGGAGCGAGTTCCCCGGCTGACCACTCACGGCAGGGGGTTGCAACTCATGCAAAACCAAAGCGTGAAGATCTTTGAATACTGCGTCTCTAGACGTTCCTCATATGGCACAGGCGTACATCCTCGTAGCTCAACATCTCCTTTCTTTTCCAGAAAACTCAGCACCCCTCTCCACCCTCGTACTCTTTCTTGCTTGCCCACCGTGACATCGTCGCTGCTCGAGTTCTCCACTCCCCCTACTGCTGCTGCTGCTCCCACTTCCCCGACCGAGAGATTAGGCCGCTTGATGTCTTCGTGCGGAGCAGCCCTGCTACTTGCTACCCCTACGTCGGGCATATCTGCCATCTCTTTTGCGTTTGGCTAGGTTCTGGTTTCCTTGGCTCCTGAACGTTTTCGCCGCTCCACCCCGAGATATTGCGCGCCTAAGGTTTGTCAAGCCCTTTTGCAAGCAACCACTGTCAACAATTCCCGAAACGTTGGTTACAGGGCCGTTTTGATCGACCCACCGGGCTGATCCAGCTACTATGTCCAGCTATGGCTTGCAGTGCGAAATATTGGAACGAGCGTCGTCCAAACTGATCGGTCGTGTGATAACGAATCTAGTCCCCCGGTGCGGCGTCTTTTCCTCAACTGAAGGAAATTCCGGCCTATATACCTGAATCATTTGCTCCACCCACAGTATCGTAGTTATGACTCCATCACCAAGTGGCGTAGTAGTGTGCGTGTTATCATGAGGAGAGAATTTTTTTTTTTTCCCTTTAAACGCGCCCTCTTTTTACCCTTACCTTGTGGTACACACGGCTTTGGTTGCCTGCGCTGGGCTTAGGCGCGCACCCGTCGGCACCGAACGTAAAATCGACGGCGGCCCACGACGATCTCGCCCACCTCGCCCTCTGCTAAGCCGACAACCGTCATGTTAGCCGTCTAATAACCGCGTCTTGCACCGTAGCGCCCACAGGCCTCGAGGACCAAACTCCGACATGACGGAAGTGTGGGATGTGGGCGTGTGGCATGCATGTCTCTCGGCTGCATGCTCGCTGCGCAATGGCCTGATTGTAGACGCGCTTGCCGACTTCTCGCCGGTCTGCCGGTCTATCCCCATCATCTTGACCGAAATGGGTGGGCAGCGTCCAACCACACAGCGTGCGGTGCTTGATACTCCGACGGTGATTGTAGCGTCTTCGGGAAGAGCAGACTTGTTTATCATGGACGTTGGGCGCTGCGGCGTGGCCTTGCATGAGGCTGTCGCTCTTCGCTTTCCTTCATCTCGTCTATCGTCTATTTGGAATCCAAGTCTTTGGTCATGGCTGCTGCTATGGATGACAAGCAGGAACCTATACCGGTAGATGAGGCTGCTATAGCACCTGAGCTACCGGTAGAAGGTGAAGTCGAAGTACCGTACAGTATATATACGAGCAAAGAGAAATGGCTCATCGTAGCCATGGTGGCTTTGGCGGGGTTCTATAGGTATGCTTCTTCTCTTTCCATTCCCAAAGTCATACGAGGTCATGTCTAACATAACCATAGCCCTCTCCCAGCAAACATCTACTTCCCAGCCATACCAACACTTGCCCGCGCCTTTGGAAAATCAATAGAAGACATCAACCAAACCGTTACCGTGTACCTGGTATTCCAGGGCATCAGCCCTATGCTGTGGGGACCCATCAGTGACCGTTTCGGCCGCCGCCTCGTCTACCTGGTGTGTCTCGGCATCCTCGTCGCATCGAGCATCGGGCTAGCCCTCTGTCCCACGAATCACTTCTGGCTGCTCCTCTTCCTGCGCTGTTTCCAGTCCGGAGGTAGCGCGTCCACCATTGCCTTAGGCGCAGGTGTCATAGGCGACATTTCCACTTCGCGAGAAAGAGGAGGATACTTTGGCATGTTCAACCTCGGTCCCATGCTCGCGCCTTGCATCGCCCCGGCCATCGGAGGCGCGTTGTCGCAAGGATTGGGGTGGCGATCCATCTTCTGGTCCATTGTCATCATGGTGGCAGTCTGCCTCCTCTGCATCGCCCTCTTTCTGCCCGAAACCCTGCGCTCCATTGCCGGCAATGGCAGTATCCCTGTGCCTCGCTTGCAACGCGCTATCCTACCCATTGTAGGCCAAAAAGCAACGAAAGAAGCTTTTGACCCCGATTCTCGCGCTAAGCCCAAGCATAGCGTCAACCCATTCGTGCTCTTCAGTTACCCTGATGTCATTGTGTTGCTCACTTTTACCGGCCTCGTCTACGCTGTCAACTACACTATCACCGCCACCATTTCTTCGGCCTTTGCAAAGATTTACCCGGAATTATCGGAGACGGTGTTGGGACTTTGCTATCTGCCTGTTGGCGCTGGTATGATTCTGGGTTCTACCATGACGGGCAAGATGCTCGATTGGCAGTACGCGAGTATGAAAGAGCGGTGTGGTGACAAGTTCACGATTGAACATGCGAGGCTGCGCATCATGCCCTTCTACCTGAGTCTCTTCATCGTCTGCGTCATAGGTTGGGGTTGGACGATCCAGGCTAAGGCTCATATCGCCGTGCCGCTTATTCTCGGCGTCATGCTCGGTTGGACGTCAATCGGCATCCTCAACACGACCATGACGCTGAACATCGACATTCTGCAGTCGCGCAGCTCGGGCGCTACGGCGTGTACGAATCTTGTGCGCTGCTCGCTGGCTGCCATCTTGGTGTCTATCATTGATCGCCAAGCAGCAGCGTGGGGCGATGGCTGGACCTATACTTTCTGGGGCGGCATCTGTTGTTTGTTGCTGCCGCTCATGTTGTTGGAGATCAAGATGGGCCCCGTGTGGCGAAAGAAGCGGGAAGCGAGGGAAATCGAGTCTCAAAAGGCTTGATCGGAGAGGACTTGGAGAGGTAATGAGTAACGGCTGTTTGATTGCATAAAAGCACTATACCCTTTTGTTATCAGTTTAACATAGCGTCGCGTCGTCTCGCATCGAGTTGAAATGCTATTTCCTCAATTCTTCGATTGATTTATCATACATGAAGAAACTGCCATGTGAACTTGCTTGAATAGTTTTAGATGCGCAACGCCCATCAGAGAAGGTGAGTCTAGAGTTTCAGAGACTCAAAGGTCATCAGAAAGGTCTCGTTCTAGAGGCTGCTCAAGATAATAACATTCTGATCTTCACAGTATAGATCCGGCGTGTTCACGCAACTCCAATCTGCCGCAGTGTTGTGCACCTTGCTAGATGTAACCGAAGAAACCTGCCATAGCCGGGAATTCCAGTTCTATGTTCCTTGGAGGATTTGCAATCACGACTGTCGTGCCTGTGATGTCGGTGACATGAGCACGACAGTAATGATACTCCGGCCATCGATGACTATTACCGTCCCTGACCAGCTCCTCCTCGTCGTACTTGTGCTGCCTGTGGCTAGGCTGGAAACTGAGAACCTTCAGGTTGGATCCTTGCTTAGCCGTAGATCGCAGAATCTGGTTGGCGATGTTCTGTATCAGTGCTTGATACAGGGTCATGTGTGGGGTTGAGATCATCCATTCCTCTGGGACTTGGACCCACGACTCGAGCTTTGGAAGATTAAAAACTCGGAAAGCCAGTATACTGGGGCATTGAGAGATAACGTTCTAGAATCTTATCAGCAACGGAGTGATCGATATGCGGAGGGGAACTTACCAGCATGTTCACAAACTCCGCATTAAGGGAAGCACCAGCACCCAATGATGGCATGTTCATCGCCAACTCATTCAGCTTGTTGCAAGCTCCCAGAATGGACCCCATGTCCTCGGCGGAGAGATGATCGTCTAAGCTCGACACTCCGGTGCTTATCCAGAGCTTGATGAGTGTCTGACAGTGAGCCAAAATGCAATCTTTGGCAACGAACCCATGCTGTGAGAGGTCTAGCTGGAGACTCTCTAGTTGAGGACAAGCTCTGAGAAGCTTTTCCACGGCTTGAATGCTTTCTGGCGCCTGGTATGGTGGGGTAGGAACCGCAACCGAGAACTCGCTCAAGTCACCGGTATTGTCGGTATAAAATGAAGATAAGCTCTCAAGCAAAGGAATAAAGGGGTAGCACTCTACTAATTCAAGAGTACGTACCTTCGATAGATTGAGGCTCTTACAAACCGTTTGACCTTCTGGCGATGCAATTTTCAGGAACCAGAGTCGTAGTACTGTAAGATTGGGGAACAGTGGAGCTTCTTTGAGGTGGTTGAACAGCGCGGACAAAGAGGTCCCAGTCCCTCCAGATGCCGAAACGGAGTGAATACGCAATGAAAGAGTTGTAATCTTCGGACAACAGTGAGAGACGGACTCGAGGCGATTTGCTGTTGACAAGTGTATCGACAAGACTTCAAGCAACGATGGTCCCATCCATTCGTAATGTTCTTTAGAGTCGAGATCAGATGATTCGGAATGGCCAGGAGTAGCGAACCGATCGAAACCACACAGATCTTCAATCTTGCGGTGAGACAGTAGTAGGAGTTGTAATGTTAGGGTTCCCATGTCGAATTCAGTCCAGACACTACGAACCCTATCTTGAGGAATCGCTGCAATGACCAATTTCAAGCGGTCTTCTCTCTCTTTTGTTCCATTGATCTCTAAGTCCCGAACGTGACTCAAGATTCCTGAGCGTGGATGTAGCAAGGTCGTCATAGAGCGAGCAGACGCAGCACCCAAGTCTGTCTCAAGTTCCTCCCACATCATGGGTGCCATATGGTCTCTCCATACGCGACTGACAAGGCAGATCGCGCCTTGGTCATCCTTCTGTCGTACCTAGAGGATTCTGTTAGCATCCTTCCATATCAGAAGTCGTTTTATGGCCAGACTTACGAAAGCGAATACATTGCTGACCATCTCAGGTGGCAGATCGGAGAAGGTAGCAGGCGCCATGGATGAGAGTGGGAGTGGGAGTGGGCCAATGTAGTGCCTATTGTGGGCTCGCTGCTCTTGTCGAGAAGAGAAAAGCCTTCTCGCAGTGAATGAAGTGAGAGTAGGAGTGAGAGTGAGAGAGCATGGCTCGTGCAGTGTTTACCTTCCGCCAAGACTTGCAGATACGGAAAGGGTCATTCACCGCGCTATGCTACTTGCGCGTCGTCAGGCAGCAACAACCGTGCGAAGAAGTCTTATTAGAATGTCTGTCTAGCAATTTCAAGCTCTCGCTAATGGTATACATAGTGACTTGGTGGATTTGCGACATAGGGTACACCATATACCCGACAGTAACATTTCGTAAGCGTCTCATGCGGCTTGGATGCCTTCTATCGCTGGCCAATCCAGAGCTACCTCGAGCTCGTTGTTGGATAAAAACGACGTTTGAGAGTGAACGAAGTTCAAAGAGGGTATGGTCAGTATGGTCAGTGCAATGTATTGTCTCTTCTTGCATCTTTGTTTCCTGACTCTATCATATCTATGCACGCCAAGCAGAACTCTTACACTATGGCACTAGTAGCTCAGCATAATCCTTAGCAACATCATCAAATGCAGAAAATCCACACTTCTAGATATGCGATCCTTTTCTGGCAAAGTTCTGTATGATGAAGTCGTTGGGAAACTCTCTGCGCGCAGCTTTCAATGGCACTCGCACTGCTACATCAATGCCAGATCCGTCTTGGACATTTCCGCTGATGTAAGTGAAATCATGCCAGTTATGAAACACCGGAACAACGGTCAGGTCTGCTGAATTTCCAAACACACTCTCAGCTTCGACGTGAAAGACCTTTAAAGATGTGCCGTACTGCGCCATGTAGCGAAAGACCTGGTTGGCAAAGCTCTGCATGGCTGAATTGTAGGACTGAAGGATGGCTTGATTGGGCACCATTGCGGGAGTTCGGTGGTCTTTCGGGTAATAGTCGAATGTGAGCTCAGGCAAGTTGAGCATTCCAAGAGTGTGGAGCGAAGAGTATCGCGAAATCTGAGCCTGCGATGCCAATTAGCAGGGACCAAAAAAACGGTCGGACTTGGACTACGCACCAGAAGGCCCTCGGCGCCCTCTTCACTCTCATTGAAGCGGAGATCTCGACCTGGCTTGGTGACAGACCCCAGCCTGATCCGCGGGAAGTTGATCGCGAGACATTTAAGCCTTTTGCAGGCCTTTAAGATGCTTCCTAGATCCTGTTTTGAGTATACGCGCTGCTCAGGCCCCCAGGTGCTAACGACAAGCGAACGCAGTGTGTCCGCGTGAGACAAGAGATAGTCTTTGCCTACAAGGGGGCATGTAGCAAGCACTAGACAGAGGTCCTTAAGTTTGGGACAGGCTTTGAGAAACCCCTCAATAGAGCTTGTAGTTTCCAATGGCGTAGAATCGTCTTCTAGCAGCTCGATTGACAGCACCTTCAGCGCCCCAGACATCTCAGAGTAGGACTTGGTCAGGCTGTCCAGAAACTGAATAACATTTTCGCATAACTTAAGATTCATCTGCTGCAAGTTCGTGATGTTAAAGTTGTGACAGAATGGTCGTGAGCGATCTGGCACGAGATTTAATCCTTCAAAGGTCACAGATGTGAGTTGGAAGAATAGTTGGCCTCCAGTTGCGTAGGAGAGTATATCCTGTAGAGAGTCTTGGAACGCCATTGGGTCGATCAATATGAGGTTTTCTAGTCGTGGGCATTCATCCAAGGCTTTGCGCAAGATTCTGAAGGTCTCTTCGGCTTGTCCATCCTCCTCCATACCGATATCAAATTTTATCTGCTTCACTTCGGACATCATCGAGGCTGTCCATGAGTGATAGTCGTGAAACAGAAAGTGAGAGTCGCCTGTCTGGTCAAGATTCGTAAACGTAGTATCAACTTGAATGCTTTCGAGTTTGCGTTGCGAAAGCAACAACTGCTGGAAGGTCGAGTCCGTGATGTAGTAGGTGCAATAAATCATACGAAGTTTGTCGCGTGGAAGCGCTGCTACCAACAGCCTCAGACGGTCTTCCATGTCCTCCGTGTCGTCCATAGACGTCAGGCTGCATATCTTCAGTTCTCGTACGTGGGGCAAGATATTGGAATCCGCTTTCAGTAACGTTCTCAAAGAGCGGCCACCAGATTCTCTCAAGTTGGTTTCGAGCTTTTCCCACATCTTAGGTGCCATATGATGTCTCCATGAGCGACTGACCAGACAGGCAGCGCCTTGGTCGGGTCTCTGGCGTACGAAGGTGAACACATATTCGACCATCTCGACGGGTAGATTAGCGAAGGTGCTCATAGCTTCTGAACACTGAATTGATCAGTCGGGAAGGCGTCCCAGATCGTATAATAAGCAGATTCTTCCTGATTGCGCCATGTTTGTTGCCGTTTGCGTGCCACCCAGATCAAGCAGTTTTGCGAACCCTGTGACATCAGTGCCAGTCGTCACCTGGGAACAAGTTCATTTCTTTTGAGATGCACCCGGAACAGAGGAGGTAGAAAGTCCAGCGAGTCGAGGCGAGAGTGAACATATGGCACCTCTGAGGTACCTGTTGTGATCTACTTTTCAGCTTGATGAAGGAACGATCAGTGCATGTCATCATGATGGATTTTACCAAGGTAGTCTTGAGAAGCAGAAGGGTGTAGTGGAACCTCAGTTGGGAAGTCGAGATGGCGTTGATATGCGTCATTGCTCTCTGTCGTCAGCTGTAGTGTTGACACGAGACTTCAATCGTATGTTAATGACATTCGACTTGGAGTAGCTGAAGTCGTTGCCTGAGTTGGCCTGCCTTCATCAAAGATGATCAAAGGACTAGCTGTTGGCTCTAGATACCGGGCGCTTCCTAGCTTGGGATGAAAGCGCTATGCATACACTGTACCTTGCCTCTTGCTCGCATCATGATGCTTTTTTAGACTCTTTATCGTCTCAAAACGACTATCGGCCCCAGATAGCGTTGTGGTCGTACGTAGTGGCAATATGCCCAGAGCGAGGTTTCGCCGGCGCATGCCGGTTAGGGTAGTAGGTAGTCCTAGAGAGGTTTGGGGTGCTTGCCACTCGATGCACATTTGTCGCATGTTCATGGCAGAGTGTAAATAGGCAGCCAGTCAGCGTGCAGAAGAGGGACAGTAGGGGTGATGATGGTGCAGCGACATGGGGTGTGGTCAGAGGTGGTGCGTTTGGAGGATCCAAAAATAGAAGCGACGATGCTGGGGTACCCGCTCAGCTGTCATAACTGACCAAAATGCCCCCAAGCAGGCAGGCACGACCCGCCATAACACCTGAAGGACCGCAAATTACCACCCGCTGGACCCTCGACGACGCGACCTCATAGCGCGCTGCCACGGCAAACGACGTAATCGGCCTCTCGCGACGAGAAACATTTCGCGGCGGGAAACATCTCGCGACGGCGCTGGGCGCATCGCATCCTATCGTTGGACCTGTTCGCGCTGGACTCGCAGGCCCCGTTGCGACAGCAGCCGCTGCCCGCGACATCCTTCTGGGGGCTGAAGAAGCAAACCTTGGGCGTTGATCACTCTCTACGGGCTATATCCATGGCCTGCTATTGGTGTTAGCGCGGTCGCGATTCATCCCCAGGCTCTCATGGCAAGCTGACGGGCCGAGGAAGCAGCAGAGCGCGACACACCGTGGAGAACCATGCAGGTCGACTTTGGCGACGAGGCAGAGACGGAGCACAGTCTGCACCTGACAGCCAACGCCCACCAACACTACGAACACTCCGGGCCTGGCAGCGGGCCGGCCTACTCGCCTTTTCGGCACCCAGGCGGCGGTCGTGTACCAGCAATCGATCCGGGACTGGAGCAGAGCACAGGTGCCAGCCGCAATGTGCACACGCCCATGTCGGCGGTCCCCCATCAGGCCCAGTCCAGTCATCTACTTCAGCCCGACAATGCCAGTCACCTCGGCCACGGCTTCTATGGCGACATGCGCAGCTCCCAGACTCCCCCAGCGTCTGCGAATGCCTCGCCGCGCTTCGCCCAAATCTCCCCCACCAGCCAGCCGCGCCAGGTGACCTCGCACTTCGAGCCCGCCGACCGCGACACTCCATCGCGCGACGTGTCCGACGACACCATCGACCATGCCTACGCGACCTTTATCCTCTACTGCAACCCCAACTTCCCCACCACCATCGACACGAGCGAACTCGTCAAGCTGTTTCGCACGCCGCCAAAGAGCGACGGAAACGCCTTCAGCACATGGACTCTCTTCGAGCTGATACGCAAGTTTGACGCCAAAGAAATCAAAACATGGACACAACTGGCCCTGGATCTGGGAGTCAAGCCGCCAAACACGGACGAAGGGCAAAGCACGCAGAAGGTGCAGCAGTACTCCGTCAGGCTAAAGGTAAGAGCTCTTCAATTCACTGTACTTCCTTGTGGCCGGCAGTCGCCGAGTCATTTTCATACCAATACATTGGTTCTGCAGTCTTTTTGTCTTTTGGCGTCATTGGTTCCAACACTGCGTTCATCCATGTCATCCGGGTCGTGCGGCGCAGTCGATATCAGCCTCCAACGCCTCATTGTGATCGGGACCATCTAGTTGGTATCCGGCGCAGTAATGCGAGCCGAGCCACTTACAGGACTGACGTACCTGAAATGAATTGTACTCCGCGACTGGGTCGCAGTTGTGGTTTCTGCAAGGCAGAGGAGTGCGCAGGATTTCTCGTCGCGACCTAGCCATCTTGAATCTGCGATACCACTTGACACCTCAGTCCTCATGAGCTCTGCTAACTATCAACAGCGATGGATGCGCGCCATGCACATCGACGCCTTCTTTGAGTACCTGCTGGGCAAGCAACACCCCTACTTTTTGCAAATACCTCATCCCCACAACCCATTTCCGAGTGAAGGTCGTGATGGGGTTCCTCTGGAGGAAGACCTGGCTATCCGGGCTCTCGATCCCAAGTTCAAACCCAAGCGTGGACGACGGAAAGCTGAAGATGGGGATGACGATATTGATTTCGATGAAGGCACACCGGCTCGTAAGCGCCCACAGTTGGACACGTCAATACCGTTTGGCAACGTGCTGCAGCCCCAATCAGCGTATCCTACAAGCGCCCATCCCAACAACATCCACGGAGGCTTTCTCACACCTCAGGACCCATGGACTTCAGTCTCAGCCGTCACGCCTTCTTCAGCTTTGACAGCAGCTTCAGCACCAAGTCGTCTAGGTCAGAGTAATCTGACTCCATATTCAGATTCTCCAATGTCTGGACAGCATATACGGTGGCGACTGAACACGCAAGATACCCCTCAGACCCCTCATCCACTCTCCGCTGTAACCCCACAGTCTGCGTATCCGTTCTTCGATGAGCCCCAGTCTGCTGTCACGCCATCTAGTGCGAGATCGCGCTCTCGTCGACGTCACGGTCCTGCTGTGTCGTCGGCATGGTCAGCCAGCAACACCTCGTCCACTGGCAAGCTACGCGGTCGACCTCCACAAAACCGTTCAATACGAGACGGACCTTACACTACCTTCCCAGCCAATCCCAAAACGAAAGAAGGACCACCCATCGACCGCACACCAGGCAATCTGACCCCCATTGTTGAGCGCGCGCAATCCGACCCTCCAGCTCCTGAGAACTCCTTCCGCTTCCCCCCAACCCCCGCATCCGCCATCTCGCCCTCCAAAATGGAAGGCCAATTCACAGGCGGCATGCCCCAGAAACAACGCCTAAGTCTGCAAGTCCCACCAAACGTCGGAAACCCTGTTGTACGCCTCGTCACTCCAACCGTCCTCGTAAACGGCGAGGAAAACTCCTCCCCAGGCACGAATCTAGGCCCCTCACCCATAAGCGCCGCTTCAACCCAAGTCTCACCTGCCCATCACCAATATGAGCAACAGAGTATGTATCAAAAACAACCCGATAGACCGACACACCAGACATACCACGGAACACTTACGCCCTCGGAAACACCGGCGCAGACAAGACCGCCACCACCAACGCGCTCGCAGACTTCCCCAGCAAACATTCCAACCGCCACATCCCCACTGCCGGCTATTGCACCCGAGACGATAAACCGCGCTCTAGCCGCAGAACTGATCCGCGCTCCACTAACCAACCGTCGCAAACGGTTGAGGGGCAACGAAGCCAAAACACTGGCTACAGCCATCTTACAACCGCTCTACTCAATACCCGCATCTGGCCATTCTTCCTCGACTTCTCCCGCGAACAGCAAGGTCATGTCCGATTCTGCTCTCGGTGTAGCTATAGCGAGTTGTCTAGGTCTTACTTCTGCAGTTGGTGTGGGGATTGGCGGACCGACAGGAGGCGTGCGGCGTGTAGAATGTATACGGTTCCGTGTTGGCGGAGATGGGTACGAGTCACCTGTTGATGACGAAGATGAAGAGGGGGAGAGCCCGCGCGATGGGACACGGATTAAAGAGACATTTGATGTTTTCTTCGGGGTGAATTTTGGGGGTTTGGTGGGGGAGTGGGTTGTCAAGGGCCTTGAGATAAGCAGTTCGAGTGAGGAGATTGGTGAAGCTGTAGGAGAGAGTTCAAGAGCAAGTGATGAGTTGGAAAGGAACGAGACGCCAGCGGCGTGGAAGACCAAGTTCCTCGATGCACAACGCAGATTGTGGGAGAAGGAAGAGGAGGTCAAGAGTCTCAAGGACAAGATTCTTGAGGCTGTCTTGTAGCATTCTGTTTCGTTTCGCTCGACAGCACAGGGGTGGGGGATGCTGTATTTTGGGAAGGATTTCTTGTGTATACTTGGGCGTATGGTTGGGAGGTTGGTTCTGCTATATACCCCAGTTGCTGTTTTGGGATTGGATTCGGGATGGATGGGAAAATCTTGTATGTCGGAATTGGATGTGCGCAGATAGCATAGCGTGTATAGGCTGTATTGGAATTGTATGCATCACATTGTCATATCTTGGATAGCCAATCATGTGATATGCCTTGCAACCGGTTCTAACATGGGTATTGTTTATGCGTCTCACGCCACCCTCCAAAACATGTCAAGCTTCATCCTTCTCCCACGGCTTCTTTCTCTTGGGCTTACTCGGCTGCGTGCCCTGTCCCTCCAACACGGTAGGGGGAATCTCTTTGATCCCCGGCACCGGTTTCCCACTCGTAATCAACTCGACGATGTGCGCAAATGACGTTGGGTATGGCGCGGGTGGTTCGCTTGTGGTTGTCGGCGGTGGCATGATACCGCTTGCCTCGGTGCTTGGAGGCAGCTCGCTAGTTGTGCTCATAGGCAGACTGGTTGTGGACGCATTGGGTGTAGCGGTGCCGGGTGGGAGCATTTCGTCGACGACCGAGGAGGCGAGGACGTTGTGGGGTGTTGGCGGGGTTGGAGGAGGTCGGTTACGCGCATTGCGGTAGGCTTTGTAGGCGTTGAAGTCTATGTTCTTGTTGTATTTCCTGGAGAGTTGTTAGCACACTGTCTATGATTGTATAGGTGACATGGTGGCGCACCTCGCATAGTAAAAGCATCGCGCGCGCAATGCTAGCTCCGTCGTCTGCTCTGGAGTACTGTTGCTGCCAATAATGGCTTGTAGACCGGCTTGGAACTCAATGTCATCGTCCCAGTTGTAGCGATCTAGGGCCTCGTAGATGTCGTTTAGGCCGTCCTCAGTAGTACTGGTAACGCTCATGGCGAGGACGAGGGCAACCAGAAGCCCAAACAAAGAAGCCTGGTCCAAGTATAGAAACCTCTAGAGAGAGCAAACAAGTCACGACCTCAAGGGCCTAAAAATACGTGGGTTCATCTGCTACGGCGAAGCATGGATGCAGCCTATCGGGCTTGTACACACTGCTGGTGGTACTGTGGGGTAAAGGTAGCCCGAGGTGGATGAATGAGGCTCAAGCTTCCAGACTACGCCTCGCTAAACGTGCGCCAAGTTTCTCAGCTTCAGCCCACGACCACGGAGCTCTCCAACCTTCTCTCACCCCTCACTCCTCCATCCACCACTTTACCCCTTCACATCCACTTTCCCGCCTTCTTTCCTTGTTCATTGAGCTTCAATTCCTTTCGATACCCGTTTTGATACCCACGTTACACAGCCATGTCCGAGTTCATCGGGTTAGTCGCAGCTCTCCAATTCGAGCTGGAGCTCCAGCTGACGTCGGACGCGTAGATCTCGCATTTCTCTCATCTCAAAGAGCGACATCCGGTGAGTTTGACATGGCGCCGGTTCATTGTGCGACGCGACTGACATCCCGCAGCTATGTCGGCACTCTCGTTGAGATCAACTCAGAAGCCTCCACAGTCTCATTAGACAATGTGCGCTCCTTTGGCACAGAGGGGCGGAAGGGCGGCAAAGACGAATACCCGCCATCAGACGTCGTTTACGAGCAGATTGTCTTCCGAGGCAGCGATGTGAAGGATCTTCGCATTGAAGAGCCTGTCAAGGAGAAGGCCCAGCCTGCAATGCCCCAGGACCCAGCCATCATCGGAGTAAGTCTATGACACCACCTTTCTTTTTCTTTTTTCGATGATGTAAAATTTTCGGATGTAAATCATTTAAACCACCGAGAGCGCAAAACCGTGTGGATATTTTCCGTTGCCTTCCTTCTGAGATCCTTACCTACAATCTGTTCCTTTCACATTTTGTTGGAAGCAAAGCTGACGCGACGCATGCGCCACAGGTACAACAACCCCAGTCGCGGCAAGAAGGCAGTCCACAAGACATTGCCGGTCGCCAACAACCGCCACCGAATTTTCCTCAACCAGGTCAATTCCCACCTGGTGGATACCCTCCCTTCGGTGGACCTGGCGGCCCTGGTGGTGCATATGGCAACCGATTCGGTCCTCCAGGTGGTTTCCCTGGCGGTCCAGGGCCTTTCCCAGGTCCTGGAGGCCCACCAGGCGCATTTGGCATGCCACCGCCTCCATTTGGTGCGCCTCCAGGCTGGTTCCCTCCAGGCCAAGGCTTCCACCAGCCTCCTGGTCCGTTCTCGCCTAACATGCCCATTGGCCCTCCCGGCTTGAACCAAAACCAACCCCCACAAGGTCAACGGGGCCCGTCAGGTCCCCAGGCAGGCAAGGATGAGAAGCCAGGTCAGCCACAGCAACCAAAGGTCGCCGAGGCAGATGGTGCATCCGCCAAGCCACAACAAAAGAACGGCGCGAAGGCATCTGGCTCAACACCAACGCCGGCTGCTGCTGGTAAGCAGGCTCCTCCACCACCAGTCGACTCAAAGCCCGATGTTTCAGCTGCGTTGGCACCACCCCATCCTCAAACCACTCAACCGCCGTCCAAGGGTAAGCCTAGCGGGCCCAAAGGTGGACGAATCATCCCCGCTGTTCCGATTCCAAGCCCGAGAGCAGCAAAGACGGCGCCTCATGCCCAAGAAGGTGCTGCCGCTCCCGTACAAATGCCCAGTGCTGCTCAGCAGCAGAATGCTACTCAACTAGCAACTGCCGCTGTCGCCGAGGCCATGGCCAAGCTCAACCTACAGAACAAGGGCCAGGCGCAAGGTCAACCACCAAGTCAACCTCCTGTCTCAGATCCCATGAACAACCTGGCACAACAGGTACAGGGCATGCGCGATCAACAGAGCCGTCAGCACCAGCCCCGTCAGCGAGGAACAGGCGAGTTCCGCGGTCGAGGCGGAAGAGGAGGACGGGGTGGCGCTCATCAGCAACACCCCAAGATGGAGGTGCCCACAACCGATTTCGATTTTGAGTCAGCGAACGCAAAGTTCAACAAGCAGGACTTGATCAAGGAAGCCATCGCCTCTGGCTCGCCAATGGGTGATGCTCCAGCTGTTCCAGCTGTCGAGGCCGCAACCACAGAGAAAGAAGAGGTCGTCATCCCTGGCGGATCCATGTACGACAAGAGCTCTTTCTTCGATAACATTTCGAGCGAACTCAAGGATAGGGAAGAGGCTGCCACGCGTGGCCAAGAGTTCAGGAGCCAAGAGCGCCAGAAGAACATGGAGACCTTTGGCCAGGGCAGCGTCGATGGTTTCCGTGGTGGTCGAGGTCGTGGACGCGGCCGTGGACGTGGTCGCGGCTTTGGCGGCGGATACCGTGGTCGTGGAGGTGCACCAAGGGGTCGTGGCGGCGCGGAGTTTGGGGCTCAACCTGCCGCTTAGTGGGCGGGAGGACCGGTGAATCCAGACTTCAAAGCGGCGTTGCCTTGATGGCTTCGCGCAGCTCTTCTAGCCATCTTTGTTCTGTCTTATGTTCCTTCTCTCAGCACTGCGAGCGTGTCTTTTGTGTCTCTTTTTCCCACAGCTCTATGGGCGTGGGTATGACTTGGATATTTTTTTGGCGGCGTATCTAGCGACCGTCTTTGTATTTGTAGATATGAGGGCCTGATGTCGAAATGGAGGCAAAAACTTGGGAACACCTGGGGGGTTTATTTCAGAAGGTGTGTGTGGTATGGGAAGGCTTGAAGCCAGAAAGGCATATACCTGCTATGATGATGAATGAAGATTATGAAGTCTCGGTTTACATGTTTGTTTGGTTATGTTGTTGGTGAACTGTGATGTATTGAAGCACTATGGCTGCTACGCTACTGATGAAATGTTCGAAAGTCTTCTTTCTCAAGCAATACTGTCATGACCTCCAATCTCGCAGCCTTGGTGAGCTCTTCTATCAGCACTCAACCCGAATTTTCCGCCTTCACATCTCTATACAGTACCGGAACCTGTAACTCAAACAAGGATACGACCTAAGTGTCTTGGATGATCTCTCACTTCCTTTCCCAGCTCTCTTTCGTCGGAGCTAAGACGTCTTCCATAGCTGCCTGTCTCAAGTCGGGACGGGGATTGGAAACTCAGCCGGAGGTGTCGGGACAGCAATAACGTGCTCTTGACCGCTCATGGCACCAGTTACGTCGTATCTGTAATAGTAGCGGGGCCAACGGTGGCCGTTGTCATCGAGGACAGGTCGTTTAGCAGAATTCATATCTTCCGGCGACATAGCTAGAGCTCTAATGTTGGATCCATTCCTAACGAGCAGACGAAAGACTTCTGTAGCAAATGCCTGCATCATTGCTTGCGAGGTATAGATGTGCTCCTCTGGAAGGCCAATCCCCTCCACGATATTCGGGTTTGGCATAATCCCATAATCGATGCTGGGTAGTGTGAGAATCCGCAGTGACTGGAGGTTTTGATGTTTCGCAATACGAATCTGGTCCTTTATTAGTAATTGACTTATGTATGGAGGTTGCGTACGTACTAGGAGGAATTCTATTTCACTGAGAACGTATTCGTTACCGGTTTGCTCGAACAGCTTGAACTTAGCACCAAGATGGCCAACGTGACCAAGGTTGATCGGGCAAAGACCGATTGCTAAGTCTACAAGCTTTGGCGCCTGTACCAGTAGATTATCAAGTTCAAGGGCGTAGTAGTATGGATCCTGCGTTCTCGATAAAGCTGCTAGACCAAGACTCTTCAACGTATTTCCATGTCCAGCCAGGCATGCTACATAGATCAAACGCCCTTTACCAACATCCAACCAAAGCTCCCGTAGGGAAGAAGTGGATGTCACCAGAGCCTCGATCGCTTCCAGAGAATCTTCTGAGAGAATTGAAGTAGAAGCTACCGTTATCTCTAGCCTTCTCAAAGACGGTACTTTGGATACCCCTGGAACGAGAGCAGTGATAAAGGCTCCGACTTGGCAGCATCGCATGACAGAGAGCTCGCGAAGAACGGAGAAATCAATGACTGCGAACAACGAAGCAGGGTACGTCTTGAGAATCAGACAATGAAGATGAAGGCGGTCCAGCTGTAGAGTCTGGAGACCTGGTCCTGGCCCTCCAAAGACATCCTTTCCATGCAAGTCATGTAAAGACCAGCTATTAGAGAGGCCCCATAGGGTCAGTTTCTTGAGATTTGGTGTACTCTTGAGAAGATAGGCGCTGTTCTCGTACGCGTTTTGCTCCCCATCCCCAATGGGAATGAAAAGGTTCTTGATGTTGCGCAACGTAGGTGTGACCCATGAACTATGCGATGCGAGACACAAGTCGCTAGATGGGCTTGCATCAGGAGGTAAGCTTCGAAGCCGAAGTGTTTTGAGCGCTTGCTGAGGTTGAAGGACTCTGAGCAGTGTAGTCATGCTGATGTGAATATAGAATCTGAGTGTCGAAAGGCAATTCTTTTGAAGGGCACCAAAGATGAATTGAAAAGCAACCCCAAATTCGGAATCCATCTCAACCTCTGCCGTGCCGTCCAGTCCTTCAAGGATGTCAATAGAACGCACGTGGGCAAGGACTCCGTCATTTGCGTTCAGTAGACAAGCCAGTTCCCATGGTAAGGTGGTTGCGACTCTCAGTGTAAGATGTTCCCAGAGGATTGGCGCCATTACATCTCTCCAACTGCGACTCACAAGGCAAGCCGACTTTTTGTGATCGTTTCGTTGGAGATAGCCAAAGATAGTCGCCTTCATCTCAGTCGGGAGATCGGAGAACGTGGCGGTGATGCCTGGGTCGGCCATCATGAGGGAGGGTTGGTTCGCCGCGCTGGATATTGGGAATCGAGGGAGTGCAAGTTAGTCTTGACAGCGGCGTGTGGTGTTTTGTTGACACTTGTGAGAGAGTTCGTTTGCTCTCTCTAATCAAGCGGGCCGTGCGCAGGCAGGTTAGCGTCCTTCTCTCGTCCTTCACCTTCACAGTGAAGACGCTTACGTTGCCCTAGAGGTACTTGTAATTTTTTCAGAGGCCTGCCAACAATGTGAAACATGGCCTGTAACTTTGGAGTATTTCCTAGAAGGGTAGAACTTAGGAACGATAACTACTTTCGCACGTAGCGTCTTGCATTCAAACAAGGCATTCGAAGGAGAGGGAACGCCAACATGATGATGGAGCGAACCGCTTGACCTACACATTCCACTTCCAGTTCGTAGAGTTCGAAGAATCTCAACCAAGATTGTATATCTGCTCAGGACTATAGTCGTATGCCGAGTGCCTGTCTGATCAAGGCTGCCTCAACGTAGATCACTGACTGCCCACGGGCTTGAATATGTGTACTTCTTCAGCATATCAAAATCTGAAGGTCTCCCCGGCCGGATACATCCTTCTTCCGAGCCGCTGCCAGCTGTAGACGCAGTGAGGTACTACCCTGCCTAGTCAGTTAGTCGACTATAGAATGCCGCACTAAAACGACTTGGAGAGAGAAGAAAAAAGGCGCATTGTGTTTCGCCTCAACATGCAGCTCGTGGTTCAAGTGACGGACAGAACAACGCGGTGCGAAAAGATATGAAGATGTTTCTAGCAGGCGCCATGATGTAGATGTACAATTAATGACGTAAGCGCAGAGGGTCCGAGTCTTGTCCGGGGAACTAGCTCCTTCATACAATGGGCACCAGCTCCAAAAATAAGACACCAACTCATTACTCCGACGTTAAGCTCTACCAGCCAAGCACCAGCCTCGTATTTGCGCCACTACTAGTATATGGGATGACGTTTGGTAGGGTTCAAAGGCGCAGGTTGATCACCCAAGGGTGCACCTCAACTGAGATCGGCAGCCTGCGGGCCGTTTCGGTGGCACGCTTGGATACACCAGTGGCACCTTACGCGGCCAAATATCCGACGAACAATAGGAGTCGGTACGCTCGGATCTTGGACATGTCGTTCATGGAAACAAATTCCGCACGATGCGTTGAACTCTAGTATAAGAGGCAGATGACCCTCGAAGAGTTGTTTGATACATAACCAGACTCTGACCCAACAGAAGCTTACCACAACACATTAACCTCCTATATATAACAACCTGCCGACCCACAACACCAAATCCATCAACATGGTCTCCTTCACAACTCTCCTCGCATTCGCTGCCGGCGCCATCGCAGCCCCCACCACCCAAACCGAGCAACCGAAGATTCCCTCCAATTGGACGTGGCACATCGAGGGGTGGTCAGCCGGCTGCGCACGCAGTGGCTGCTACTATGACTTCAACATTTCGGTACCGAGCATCGAGGGCGAGATTCTCGGTGTCAAGGCATACTGCTCCGGCTATGAGAACGGCTGGTACCGCAAGGGCAACTGGTACGCACCCTGCCGCATCTTGTCGGGCGTCAACAACGGCGTCTCTGCAAAGTTCAGCGAGAGGACTAGCGACACCAGTGGCTCTCCAGACCAGATCTTGTTGAGCTTTGAGAAGGCTCCCTACGAACCGTTGAATACGTAAGTCTTTTTTGTACCTTCTTGCTGGTCTCAAGAAAAAATGAATGTGTGACTGATGAATGGATCTGCAGGACTGGATACAACTTCACTGGCTCTCACGAGGCGATCTACAACCAGTTTGTTGCGCCTGAGCAGGAGTTTGATGTCACACCTACTGCAGTGACTATTGTCGAGTAAAGAGTAGATCGTTATTGAAGTAGTCTAACTGTTTAATCTTCCCAAAATTTACCATTTCAATCCCAATATCTGGCTTTCTTTAATTCTACATTGGTTCTTGATGTGCTTTGTAGAAGTCAGGGAACACAACCCTGATTGGGGAGTACAGGAGGTGCATGCTAAGGTATATATCTCCTCCCTTACCCGAACAACATCGTGAATGTTATTCGTTCTGATAGACACTTTTAAGAACGCTAAAAGTCGCAATATACGTGCATGAGGAGTACATATAGGTATTTATAATGTATCACTGAAGCTGAACTACCTCCTAGACTCGGAGTGTATCGGTGGAAAGCGCGATATTGGGTTGAACAGGTTCGTGGGTAACGGGACAGTGGGCAAGCTTACGCCTGTACTGGTCACTTTTCCACCAAGTCGAAGACTGTACATGCGCTGGGTCTATCAGGTCTGGTTCTAAAACAGTGTTTTCTCGCAGTAGTTGGCCCTTCTGCAATCTGCCCCGCTGACGTCATGTGGTTGAAGCCCTCAATATGTTTGGCTTTTTCTTGGACAATTTTACATCTTTCTACTACGAGCGGCTGTAGTACGTAATAACATGGCCTTTTTTTTTAAGATTTAAACTGATACAAGATGTTCGAGGCTGCCGTACGCACCCGACGTTCTGCATGAACATCGCTAACGCATCTAGTGTTCCCCGCAGTTCTTGCAACGTTGCCGTTTTCTCCTATTGTGTTTACCACCGAAGAGTGCCAAGGTCTGGATTCAACTACTGTAGGAGCTGATAGGGGAGAGTTCGCCTCCCTATTCCTGGGAGTAAAGGATGCAGTCATTGGGCCTGCTTCGGTCCCCGCTCCCAAATCGCTAAACGCCCGGATGAACGGGCAACGCAAAAGAATGCAGCCGAAGGCTGTCTGCATATGGAACTTCCTTATCTAGTATCGTTTTGACTTGTTGGAAACGGCTGCTAAAGAGACTAGTACTTATCGTGAACACGACCTTTCATGAGCGCATGCTAGATGCGCATCGGCCAATTCGCCAGAAACAGTCAAAATATATTAGGAGTGGAGCGAAGCGTGGGATGGCCATTTGCTTCCTCTTCTGCCACTCGTGGATATGTAAGACTCTACTTCATGAGCTGCTACGCCTCATGCAATAAGGAGGCACAGTAGTGGAGGTTACGAGACTAGAGCCAGCTCACTGTTGTCTCATATTCTATTACCTGGTAAGATTTCCATCGGAAGGATCAACTTCTAGCATTTCGTATGCAAGCTCTACATTAATGGATTTTGCTGCATAGGCCTCTTGAACAACATGTGAGAATTGCGCTATAAAGACTTCTTGTGTTTCAATGCGACATCGTAGTTCACACTCTTTCTATCGGTTCGTCTAGTTCTTTTGCTCAGCTTATCTCCTGATATGAAGCTTCTTGCCAGCCCACTGATCGCCTTCTTGGCCTTGTCTTCATGCACTATTGCCGCTTCCGTTAATTTGTTTCAAACAGAAGACCCTATCAGTGTTCAGCTGGCCACTTTGGAGAATACGGTGGTTAAGGTAATCATTACCAACACCGGTGACACCACTTTGAACCTTCTCAGCACCGGAACCCTTCTGGACGATACGTTGCCTGTTGAGCGGGTCACATTGTACTCCAACAGTGGTTGTAAGCAGCAAGATCATTTCTCACTACCCTAACCAAGAGTGACCACATTGAATACTTCGTTCATCCGCGCCTCTATAGAAGCCACGGTTCTTCAAGAGTGGGCTGTCCCCACACTGTCATACTAGCGGAATGAGTTGTCGCTGACAAACACTTAGCTACGAGGGTGCCGTTTGAGGGTGTCACGATTCAGCTTAACCCAAGTGCCCTATCTACCGATGACTTCCTCAGGCTGGAGTCCGGGGGTAAGAGAGAGTTTGCCGTGGAGACTGGTGCATTCCGCGACCTGAGCAGCGGTGGAAGCTTCGACGTATTCGCCAACGGCGTGTTACCGTACGCCAATGAGAACTCCACCGAGCTTGTAGGCGCTTTGAGATACGACTCCAATAGACTCAGCATCTCTGTTGATGGTACTCAGGCGGCTGCTGCTCGCGAGCCACTAGCGAAACGTACTATCGTCGACTCCGGCTGCACTGGTGATCGTCTTACCAACCTCAGGACAGCATTATCGAATTGCCAAAAACTGGCATCCGGTGCCGCGACAGCAGCCGCAGCTGGAGACAGCAGGCTAGGAACTTTCTTCAAATCAACATCAACAAGCGTTAGGAACCAGGTCTCTGCTCGGATGAGCGCAGTTGCACAGGACTGTGGCACCTCATCACCAGGAACGACATCGTACTGTACAGACCAGTACAGCTTCTGCTCGGGGGGAAGCATAGTCGCGTACACTTTGCCTACGTTGAATTCCATCACGTACTGTCCAATCTTCTTCACTAACACCATCCCCATTACGACGGGATGTAAAACATTTGATCGAGGAACTACGATTTTGCATGAAACGACGCATGCTTCGAGCGTTTACAGCCCAAGCACGCAGGATTTGGCATATGGATATGATGCTTCGGTTAAGCTTTCGACCGAGCAGGCGCTGAACAATGCAGATTCCTATACGCTATTTGCTAACTGTAAGCTCATACTCCATCGCGTAATATGTGCTAACTAGTTTGCAGATGTGCGTCTAAACTGCGCGTAATGTTGAAGAAGATATTGGAGATTTCGCGAAGGCAGGTGGAATCATGAACGAGAGCTTGAGATGTTGAAGAAGCATAGTACCCGAGAAAGCATTAAGTCACTATCACCCGGTTCATACCCTCTGCACGATCGCTTTTCATATGCGACAAGATACCTTATCTTTAGCGTTCATCCCGCTATACGTCTCCCGTAGTACCTGTCCAGCTCCTCAAACACCTCGTAGCCGACACAACACTCTCAGTCATGTTCTGACCAAAGTCTGTCGCATCCTCGTAACGTGAGAGTGACTGAACACCGAGCGGTTCAGCCAGATGACCACAGCAGTCGGTGTTACGCCGGCACATATTTCTATGTGCCCACTAGTTTTAAGAACCAACTGTAGACAGATGAATCCGAAACAGTGTAGGTTATCAGGAAGACTGTATTACCAACTAGTACTACCACCGCAGTAGCGGCGCAACAGCGAGCTATCCGGCAGATTGTCAGTGTCAAAAGGAACGGCTGTGAAACGCTCTCTGCCCGTCGGATCCGAGATACGGCCACGGATGTAGTAGTATCTCGGCCATTTGTGACCATTGTGATCAGCCTTCGGTTGCTCAAATTCATTATAAAGTGGGCAGAGCCCAAGTAATGTGATGTGGGAGTTGAGCTTGTGAAGGAAGCACATGACTTCAGCAGCAAGCTTTTGCATCATCAAACTCGCGGTCGGCACCGTGATGTTGTAAATAGGTTGTCGGTTCTGCAGAGTGGGATTGGGATCTGGTGACATGTCGTAGTCAATATTTGGTAGCGAGAGTATCTGCAGGGTATGCAGGGACCGATGGCGTGCGATGCAATCCTACGATCAGATTAGTCAACCAAGTTCCAGAGAATGAAGATACGATGACTTACTAAATATGCCTCCAAGGCATTGGGAACACTAGTATCACCACTATCGAGTACATCAAGGGTAAAATCTGTGCCGAGTAACCCTGACCAACCCATCTCTATGGGAGAGATGTAGACAGCCAGTTGAGTCAAGCCTGGAGCTGATTTTAAGATGGTGGATAGATCGGCGACAGAGTAATATGATGCTGTATTTTCCGCGTCGATGTTCAGTCCGAGATGCTGTAATGTACTGCCATGTCGAGTGATGCATGAAATGTCCACAGGCCTTGCTTTCCCTACGTCTATCCAGATAGTTCGAACACCAGAGGAGATCCTTAGTAGATGCTCAATCGCTCGGATATCGCTCTCTAGCACGTCGCCTTTCATTAATATATCAATCTCAGTTAGGCTGGGGTCCAGTGATTGCCGTGTTGCGAGTGCTGTCAGGAATGGTTCGACGTTGCGACAACAGTATAGTGAAAGAGATTGGAGGCAAGCAAAATCTATGTAGACAAATGCTTTATCAACATGGGATGTCGCCAAGTCGAGGTATAGTAGGTTGAAGCGTGAGAGCTGAAGTTGCTGTACGGTTATGTCATCTGCATGTAATCCCCCGAGGGCCTCACAAGTGAGTAAGGTATCGAAAGAAGCCTTGTTTCCTTCTTCATCTTCGTCGCCGTCAATAGACAAGTCGCGAAGCTTTGGAGCACATCTAATCATGTACGCGCTGTTTCGGTATGTGTGATCACCGGAGCCGATGCGAACCCAGAGCTTTGTCAATCCACGTAGCGCAGTAGTGGCCAACGATCGATGCATGGTGATCCCGAAATCAATGGGGAAACGACTTATCTTTGGCTTGTCCAAAGCTATATCGAGATTTCTCATCCTTTGCTGGTTGCGAAGCAGAGAGAGTAGATAGGCCGGCTCAAAAGGCATGTTACTTGTAAAACCGAGTAGTCTGTTTTTCGGTATTGTTGCGATTACGACTTGGACTGCGGCGTGGAAATCATGGCTCAGATCTTCGTTCCACCACGGTTCCCAATCGGCAATGAGTTGGCGGACGTGAGGAAGTATACCACTGTTGGGAAGCATCAATGTTGTCAGCTTAGTTGTCGAGATTGTTTTGGGATCCAGTGTGAGTTCCTTCCACACAATAGGCGCCATGATATCTCTCCATCCACGGCTTACAAGACAAACGACTGCACGTTCCGGTTTTGTACGAATCCAGGTGAAGACTTCAGCCTTTAACTCGGGGGGAAGAGTCGTGAAATTTGATGTGGCAGCCATGATTGGTGGTGGTTTACTCTGTGTGGCGTACGATACTGCTGGTTTTGGTTGATGAGATGAGCAAAGGTCGCTACGAGGAGTTGGTTATATAGCAGGTAGTCGGGGTGTGTGTGCACAGTGAACATATATACATTCAAACCTAGATATGAAGGACTTTCACCGCTGTACAGCGTACTGTCCGCACCTAGAGGAACACATTCAGCTAAGCTTCGTTTCACAGCGTTGCTGTGTTTTGATGATCGAGTATGGACCTATACATTCTCAGTGCCAAGAATTCATGATCAGGAGACGATGATCTCTACACTCCATTATCGTATTGCGGCAATGGAGTGTAGACATCGAGTGATTCGGCTGCTTGCATCCATGATTGAGCTTCATATAGCGGAAGTTCGACTTGAATCTCGGGTAACTTGGCGAATTCATGGTGCGATACTAAACCTATTTGACAGCGACTCCGTGGGCCGATCAAGCACCGGGCGACCGTAGAAGCCATGTGCCCGGACTGTGTCCATGATCGCTAGGTATGTATAGGGATAATGAGCCAAGATGGTTTGCACTTACACCTTCGCTCGCCTATATACGTATCGCGAGTCGTGGGATAAAAGGAGGTGTTCGTATCTGAGGGGCCGCCAGACCGCACGCAAGATGGGTGGATGATCGAGGATTTTAGCATTTACTGCCAGGCGGCTTCGACCCTTTCCTTGGTACAGACCTCCACATACTTGCCATTAAGCTATGACGCTGCCAGGTTTTTTCTTATCGTCCAATATGTGATGTGATCAACGCGCCCCTACGCTTGGATGCTCGATCCGTTACGGCCAGCCTCAGGGCGATGTGGTGAAGCGTGGTGAGATTCCTGAAGCTCTTGCGCATGAGATGCTACTTGTAATGCCAGCGAAGAGTGGACTTCATGAAGGACAATGGGCGCATATCTCATGTAGCACGCGACGGTCGTATTAGCCATGCGAGGTGAATCGCTAGACGTGACGCCGTTGAGGTGCGAGCTACCCGAGGATGCTAAATCAACACGATTACATAAGACCCCTCCGGAAAGATCGCCCCCGCATAACCTCACGTCTGTAACACTACTCCTCCGGACGATTGCTACTTGAAGACTCTTCTAGTCTCGTTACCTCATGAAATAAGATGCGGCGAAGGCGTTTCAGATATACTAAAACTCTATCACAGAACATAACACGGCCACAATTTGAACAACTTTCTATTGCCAATCAGCTCTGCAAACATGCGCGCATCATTGTTATGGCCGTTGGAATCAGGAGCGTAGAAATGACAGGATTGAATTCCGTGCTCATATCGAGATGAATATACTTGACGTTTCTGCTTATCTACTTTGATGGGTAGGCGTTTATTGGAAGAGCAGGATAGCCCCACCAGGACCCTATTCCGCCACTATCTCCACACCACATTCGAAAAATTCTCTCGCAACCCACCGCCAACGACCGAATTCAAAGAAAGTACTCGAGAGCTGCGCGGTGTCATGTACACTGCGGATGATGGCAATATATACATTGATTTTAATCGTTTCCTCATCCAATCAGCAATCTTCAATAGTATAGTGGTCAGTATTTCCGCTTGTCATACCAGCTTTCGGGCTCTTGACAAATGCGCGGGAGACCTGGGTTCAATTCCCAGTTGGAGAGGTTTTACATCCCATTTCTTTTTGCCTTTTTGCCCTTTGTCTCCCGACACTCGTCCGTAGAAGGTGCAGCAAGATGCAACGGTGCTCTTTTTTTCGGGACGACTCAGCTCAGTGAGCTTGCGTAAAAGTGGTAGACACTGTATTATCACTTTTTGCTCCTCTTTGCAGCGTAATGCGTGAGGCTCACCTATACTTAGTCAGTGAGAACCAAAACGCTGCTCTTACGGTAACATTACACTGCACTCATCGTCAGTCGCCTACTGTCGCTGGTGCACATACATGGCCATGCGTCTAGGCCACCGGCGCATGCTGATACGGTGATGAATGTCTCGATAGAAGATCGCTATTGGATGTCCAAGGTTGAAACAACCATGCCTAGACTTATACGAGACTGATCCGGATTCTCTAGAAAGCATCTTTCTCAGCCCATGTCCTACCATACCGTCGAAATCAGCAGGGTTCGAGAAAGCGAACACTGACACCGAGCTAAAATATTTACGCACGTCTTCCTTCAGCCACTCGAGAATGGAGTGCAGAGTCATATCTCGAGGGCTCGAGGTACGAGCGTCTCGACTGCGAGTCCCACGAAGGGACTGGAAGACAGATATTGTGGAGGCGAAAGTACCGAATGAGCTGTGAGTCCATGAGAAAAGTCAACAATGTCCAAGCGTGAGTTGTACGACAACATCTATGTACATTTTGTCTGATGTGTATAGCAACAATTAGACATGTCGAAGCAAAAGACTTGAGTGCCTCCATGATGTACTGGTGTGCTGAAATGTATTTCCTGATGATGAGACCCTGGTATGAAGCGCCATCCACCATTCATTCCAGCATCCTATCATCAATGCGATATCTGTGTCCACTTCCTCGATGTTGTGGTTGCGGGTGGCCTTGCCTGTTGCCTGGAACAGAACCAGCCTAGCGCTATGCAACACGGAAGGCGCAACCCCAGGTTCTGCCCGCCACCTCTTCTCATTCGTTTTCAACAACAACCCTCGATATTTCTAGCATGACGAATCTTTCTGATCTACCAGCGGAGACACGACGTGAAATTCTCATACACGCCGTTAGTGTCCGCGATCTCAGGCGCGGGCTGAGGTTAAGGCTTGTGAATAGTACGCATGCCCTCTCATCCCGCCATTGTGATTGCAGCACTGCAGTATGCTGACACTTAGATAGAGGAGTTCTCTCAAGAAGTGAAGAATGCACTCTACCAGTCCCATATACTGGACGATTACCGGGAGAGCTCGTGGCGTACGAAGCCAGAACTGGAATTGAAGTCTCGATTCGATGCATTTTGGCAGCCATACCTCACCTATAAGATCATGCGGAAGAACTGGGACGACACTATTTTAGATGGACACACACATCGTGCTACCGAACGCCTTGTGCAAGACATGCCCCATGACGCCCGCCGGCGTTTCCTTGGTCAGATGAGCCCTTCTGAGCTAAGAAGCGAAGAGAAATTAAACAAGATCGAGCTATATCGAGGTATATACCGCGCTGCCGAGCGTCTTCTTCAGGTGAGCCACCCCGAAGAAAGGAGTAAAGAGATATCGCACGAGGTTTTGAAGCAGTATATTTATGCTTTTTGTTCGCACCCGCGGCGCATATTGAAGGAGGCACGTATTACTAGCATCCGATACAAGACCTGTGCGTTCAGTGGTCCACTATATTTCCTGGAGATGGCCCTGGTGAATGACTGTCAAGAAGGAATCAGGTCTGCACTCAATGACCCAGCTGTGGACGACATGTTTTCGCATATTGCCGAGACCGAGTGTCGCCATGCTTATCTGTGTAATCACTATATTACCGCCACAGCCGCCGAGTGTGGTAATTTGGTGTTACTCACAAAGATCTTCTCGAGTCCAAATTTTCAGCCAAGGCAAATTGTACTTCAACGACTAGTCTTTGATACTGCGGTTGAAAAAGGGCTTTTGGATGTCGTAAAGTTTATCATGGATCCATGTAAACATTCATCAGATTTTGACCCTAGATACGACTGGTGTGAGAATGCAATATGCTCAGGGGTGTTGAGAAGCCGATCGGTCGATTTCTGCTCTCAGCTCTTCCAACTATTGGTATCCCAATTGGAAAACAATAATGGTCTCAAGAGGAAATCACGAGGCAATCGTCGTCTCACAAAGAGTTACTTTGAGTACAGCAACATTCTGCGCATCGTCGCATGGAGTAGCCCACAGAGAGCCGACGTCGCAGAATGGCTTCTGGGTCGCGGAGCTTCTGTCTCGCTGACGGTACAGGGGGAGAGAAGGCTAGTGACGAGCAACCAACATGGGAGAATCCTAGTGACAGGCATTCAAAGTGGATTTTGGACTCCGCTTGAACGAGCCGTCAAAGGCGGTAACGAGAAAATCGTTCGTCTACTCTTGGATCGTGGGCCGGCTCTTGACACTTTTCAGACGACTTGCTGCTATGAAGAGGCCGCAAAGCAAGGGCGTCTGGACATAATCCGCATGTTAGTCGAGTACAATGCGCACGTTGCACCGAGGCTCTCCATGGTGTGTCGTGAGCCGCACTGGAGGTGTACGCTGATGATGCATGCCGTACGGACAGAGAACGAGGAATTGTGTCGATATCTGGCTGAACATGGAGCCTGTGTCAGTGACAGTGCCTTGAATGTGGCTATCGATGAATCGCTGGTATCGATGGTTCAGCTTCTGCTCGAACTAGGGGCCATCGTAACAGACCACAATATTCAAAGGGCAAAACCTTTGCGACTTCCTCGTCCTGCCTTCCCTCGGATTCTCGACCCTTCGAAAGCCAATCACGGGCACATCGTGGGCAGACAGGCAGGCAGCGCTTCAGACAGTCAGCAACCTGCGCGACAACCTTTCCCTCATATAAGTACGATGGGTATACCCCTTGACCAACGACACATTCGCAAGTTCCGGTATCCATACGGCTCCCTAGATGGGGGAAGATACGCTCGGATGTACACTTTCGTCTCCGATACTTTCCACCCGAGGGCATCGGAAGTCATTGCCTTGCTGGAAGCACACAACAATGCCAACTGAAGTCGCTTTGAAGCACGTGCTAATCATCGGTCGGAAGCTGGACCTGCGCCCTGACGCCATCTCAAGCGCGCTCGAGCTCGTCGGCTGTCAACCGGACAAGCGAAACGCACGTTCTACGCATGCTGTACGCAGGGAAATTCCGACACATAAAGGACCTACATCGGCCACCGAACCCCCCAGCGAACAACGCGCGATTCAATAACTCCATCGAACGCGTTGCGCAATGAAGTCCTTGCATAGCACATCACAACGATTTTCAGCACGCAAACTTCCATCTTAGCAGACTATTGAAAATCCACAGCACTGGGCGGTCCGTGTTATGAGTCTCCACGCACACGCGCGCATCTGCATTGTCAGATCTGACATGTGTAGCACCGACAGCGCTCCGAGTAAGGAACCGATGGAATGCACCACCTGTCAACCAGTCAGCAGAACAGCAATAACGTAGAATCAAGTGGGGACACCCTTGTTCAAACCCAGTGAATCGCATCGTCCCAGTTAGATTTCAAAACAATATGTAGCGGTCACGAGGCCCGATACAGCGGTGACAACACGACGTATCCCTTCCCTAAAAAAGCTTCGATTGCTTTGCACCATACCCTGTCCAGTGACAATACCATGCCTGGACGAACGTTTTTCCATCGCGCAGCACGCGCATCACGCGCTTTTCCCGCTATGGAACAAGATGGTTACTCAACGACCGCGTCGCCACGCCATCATCATCGTCACATCTGCCGCGTACATTTCCCTCCTAGCCACGACGGCACACACGCGGCATCTCTTCATCAATTCTTCTACCTTCCGCCTTCAGCACTCCGCGGCACACACACACACACACACACACACGCGGCATGTTCGTGGCGTTGACATACCCACGCGATCCTCCCTCATCTCGCGTCTTCCCTTGATCCTCCTCCTTCATCCTTCAACGCCTCAATTCATCTTATGCTCTCCCACCTCCGAAGCTAAGAAGCGGCTGTTTCATGTTTTTGCATATCCTTGCCAGCGCACAATTTTGGTCCCTGCGTCACCAAGCGTGCTAGGTAACGACGTTTGTTTCGAAACTAACTAGGGTGAGAACTGGGTCTAGCGAGAAAGTTGATGATGCGAAAAGGACACCGTGCGTGGCTAGGTGTGCTAGGATAAATTGAAGACAAAGCTCACTACCACCACCATCACCCCAGCCAGTATCCTGGTGAAGATCATGGTGGAAAATTGCAAATGGCTTCAATTCCGCGATCCTGCGCACGCGATCCTTTGATGTCGCTGCAATTTGGACCGGTCTCTTGGGGTGTCTGGAATAAGAAGGTTGATGGATACTAGACTATTGATTTAGGATGCTGGCGAGATGAAAGATGTTTTGCTAGACGGACAAACAACGCGTACGAGACGGAGAAAAGGTGCGCGCGCACGAGATGAAGTTTCTCGGTGGTCTTGCATATAGCCGACTTGCTTGTGATCGTCAACATTCCGAACAACCAAGACCGGATCGTCAGTCGTCGGCCAGCGGGTGCTGTCTCCCCCGAAGTCCTCCCGTCTTGTCTCATCATACCGTACTCTTGATTGTACCGTACTCTTGATTGTACCGTTGGTCGTGTGACCGCGATCCCGCTCTTTACCAGAGACCCAATACTCAATCTGTTACATAGGGCTGGATATGGCTTTTGGATCCTGTTCATCATACCGCCTGTTCAGTCTTTTTCTGCTGATCGAAACCAATCAATCTGTCACATAAGGCTGCATGTTTGCGATCTTCAAAGATTGGCGATTGACGAAAGTTACGGAACGCTGATCGGCACCCTCGGATACTCTTTCCCGTTGTTGCTGATAGACAACCAGAGATAATCAGGAGGATGGTAAACAGATCAACGGTTGGGTCGACCGGCTTGGCCGCCTTAGGAGTTACTATGCGGGGCAGGTATAGGATTGTTGTAGATGATTACTTGAACGGGTGGGTGTGGGAAAGTGTAGATGGAGATGGACAGGAGGATGCGAACGATGATTATCGCAATCACGGTAGTCGATAATGACGCGGTCGGTGTTTTGGGTTTGCTTACTCATGCCTGCATCATTGCTGTTATTGGTGATATCGCATGGAGTAGACATGATTGATACGCACTACGAGGCTGATTTCGTTGGAGTTTGTGTAGTACGTACTCTCTCGGCAGGCTGTGATGTGCTGTAAGCTATCCTTCATGCATTGTTTTTGTTGCGCGTTGTCAATTAGACTCCGAAGCAGACCGACTACACAATCGGAAACATAAGCTGCTATCGTCCAATGAATTCTAGTAGTCTGTCTGGTGACGCAACGCTACCAAGTGAAGTGTTGTTCATGCATGCACGCGAACACGTTGTCAGGGTCCAGACTCAAAAGCCATCATAGTTTGAAAGATGAACATTCTTATTGTTACGGCACTTAGGGTAAAGTGCGTCACTGTGCGTGAGCGCTACTTTCTCAACTTGTCCTGCCTTTCTGCAGATCCACTAGACATTGCGTTTGCTCGAACCAAGATTAACACCCCAACAAAAGTCGAAAAAGGTATCTCCTCCACATCGCATGTCGCAACCAGAAAAAGATCCACCGCCTAAACAGGTAGGGGTTTCAGCGGAATAGAAGAACGAGAAAAAAAACATTGGTAAAAGTGAGAATGATCATGAGACATTGTGTGTTTCAAGACGGCCTCAGCCACGTATAGCAAAACATTGCCTGTCGAATAAATGCCCTCATCCCTTAAACTCATATGGACATGATGAATGATCCTCTCCCAAAATAAACTCGAAACTTAAAAGTTTGAGAATAGTAATAAAAAGGAATAACATATGGAAATGTGGTGGGTGCGTGTCTGGGTATAACCCTGCATGCCCCTTGCGAGGCTGCTTCTGCTGGCGCTTTTACAAAAACGTATCGAAGATCAATAATGCGCGAATACGAAGGGGTAATAAGTTGCAGTGTTCAAAACGACCTGCTGAGAAATCGAAGCGAAATGATTGAAGCGAGAGTGATGATGCGCCGTAGGATAGAAATAAGATCAAGTTGTCGCTGAATAGTAATTATCGAGTCAAAGCCGAAGCCGGGTATCATCATGAGTGAAACAGATCCCAAGCTCTTGCACACAGTCCAATGAATTCTTCCTTCTTTTTCAGTTGAGTTTCTGGTGAGTCACGGCCGGCGCCAAAGGGACCGAGGCGTGGTTGCTGGCGACCGAGCGGCGGGGTACCGTTGTCTTGTTCGTATTCGTCGCGGCCGCGTCTCCGAGAGCTGCCACTTCGGTGCAGATCAGGCCTGGATGCATATGCTGACGATCCATTCTTGGGCATTGGCGAGGGGGGTGTTGGGGGTTGGTGACCACCGTAATGGACCAGACGGGGCAGAAGATCCTCGCGACCCCCGGATAATTGTTGAACAGCCTCCTCGGCGGACTTGTATTCTCGGGGTCTTGATGTTGGGAGCGGCTGTGTAAATTGTGGGGGCGGGAAGCTCGGTGATGGCATTGGGGGCTGGACATTAGAATGCGATGAGTGTCCTGGGCTGTTCTGATGGTAGGGGTTCCGCGCTGTTCCAAGAGGCTCTGGGAAGACGTCTGAGATGGGGGGTAACCGGTTGTTGGTTTGCTGTGCCGGTACATGGTGGATGTGTGATGATTGCGACAGGTTTGACGGGCCGTTGGCCAGCTGTCGTGAGGGTGGTGCGTTGCCGCGCAGACCAGTAAAGGTTTGGTTGATGGGCGCTGACTGGATTACACGGTCGTTGGAGAAGGACGAATGTGAAGGAGGCGCAATGGAAAGACCGGGCGGTGGGCCCTTCCGGCGAGAGGTTTGAGGTGTCTTGATTGTCCGTCCAAAAGCACCAATCTCTGTGCCCCGTGTGTCTTCTGTCTCGGATGGTCCGCTCTTGCCGCCCTTCTGGCGCGCCTCGATGATCTGCCTTTGGCGTTCTCTTACATCCAAGCTTCTTTGCAGCTGCTCGCGCATACCGGGGTCCTGGGTGTGGAAGCCGGGTGAGAGGCAGGCCATGCCAACATCGTGGAGGCCTAGGTGGGCACTGCCTTGGCCCGAGGGTCGTGCCGTGAGGGCACCCGACGAGTGGACAATGTTGTGGTTGGCGAGGTTGAGGCGCTGGGGCCGATGCCTGGTGGTGGTGGGCATGTCTGGCGATGTGGGCTCCTTCTTGACTACGACTTTGGGGACAGGGCCACGAGACCTGCGAGAGGAGGGACGGTTAGACATGAGTGACATGATATCTCTGTGGGGAGGAGACATGGAGGTGCAGGTGGGAGAGGAGGCCGAAGGAGGACGGCATGATGAGGAAGAAGATCGGGAAGAAAGACTAAACGACGTACGAAAGAGGTGAGGGCTTTGTCTCGGCTCTGTGCTGTGCACCTGGGCTGGAGGAGGTAGGTGAAGCATCTTCTCTTGGTGGCAGCTTAGAGCGAGAGTTGGGCGTCACTTGGTGGGGAGAGAGAGTAGAGGGCGCAATGGGAGCATATGTCCTCGAGGAGCCTACTCCGTCTGCCGACGCCGGTGCCGCATGCTGGGCAGGGGCCGGGGGATTGGCGACAACGGTGGTCATGGTCGCGTGTGGGCGTCCGTGTTGTGCTCGGTGGGAGGGGCAGATAGATTGTAGGAGTGAAGTGTGGCAGGGTCTTGTAGGAAGTCCGCTACACCAAGTGTCGAGGGATGTGGGCAGGCCTGGGGGGGGTTAGAGGCTGGTGCAACACTAAGCCGGGGCCGAGTGCGGGCTGCGAGTTATGCGTGAGGATATGCACGCGGGCGGAGTGGTAGAAAAAATTAAATGCGACAAGAAGCAGCGCTGGCTGGCGTCGGAGAGAGACAGCACACGTCGTGTCTTTTGGGGCGCGGGTGTGGAGGGGATAAAAATGGCTCGCACAGACTTGTGTTTGCACAGGGCGGGCAGGGAATGGTCGAGCGATACAGCGGCTGGCATGCAGTAGACGACGTGCCTCCAGACGCCAGGCCGGGGGGCGGTTGACATGGGCGGCCCTATAGCGAGTGTCTGAGCCAGGCCCTCCATGCGTAGTGTGAGTTGGGGATGGCTAGGGCGAGCAGATGGTCGCGCCCTCTGCGGGAGCTCGCTGCACCAGACAGACGCCACTGGGCAACCCACTGTTTCGCATCCGCGGGCGGCCATCCATGGTGCGAGATGGATAAATCTCTGTGATGGTCTAATGCCCACCGTCGTTGCAGGACTCGCGCCTTCACCACCCGCTCACCACCTGTTCAGCTCGCGCACCACTTGCAAAGCTGACCTCACGACCTGATGCACCACGCCGCGCATACCAGCCTCACCATGACTGGCCGTCGTGTGCATGGCAAGGCGTTACAGGCCCATTGCCAATACTCGCTCTGCATCCAATCATACTCGAGCCAGCTCATGCCTGCCGGCCGGCCCTAGACGAGCCTTCGACTTGTTTCACGCCGGCGCATCAGCGGTTTGACCACGCTCAAAGCAGATGCCATCGACACAGAGCGGAAGAGGATTAATTGGCCAGGAACATCGTTCATGGCCTCGTGTTTCAGCAAGGCCAGCTCTCCAATAGCGCTAGTCGATGTTTGTTTCTCACAGTCCTCCCTAGTCGTGTCGGGCCAACCACCCTCAGTCATTCGCCTGCCCTTAGTCATTCGCACAGAGCCAGGGTCCTTTGTCGGCATCTTTCGCACGTGGCCGGCAACGTTCGCCCGGTCCTGGGATACTGCTCCTCTGCGACCTCCTTGCCTGTCACATGGCTCCCTCCTTGCCACATCACGCCTGCCTCATCAATCGTGTAGTGGAGGCTGCCCCTTCCTGCTTGACTCACCCAGTCACTCACTCAGTCACTCACCTCTAGCAAAGAGCCGCGGCTTAGCATCTCTTGAAACACACCATAGCCGACACCTCCGAGTCACATCTCGGAGTCACATCCTGCAAAGTATTCTCCGACCGTTGCGCAGAAACGACTCAATGCCGTGTATTCTCTAGACCCTGATACCATGGTAGATTCTGCAGCCATGGTTCCGCCGTTGCACCAATACCACCGCGACTGCCTCATACTATGAACCATATGCTTCGGCTAGTACCCCTCCGTCGCTTCTCCTCGGCGACCACCGCAATGTCTCCTGCAATGTCCATCATCTCTTTGTTCTGAGCCACATCAATGCCATCTACCACCATGTTTTGGTCGACTGCAGAGTCATCTTAACCACATGGAAAACCCTGAAGCTGGCTGCAGGGTATTGTGCACTCATTTCACCCTTGACACTCGACGACTCCTTCCCATTCTCTCGCTACTGCCCGTGTCTGCCGCCTCCGCTCAGCCGCCGGCCTTTTGCAATTCTTCCACATCCCCAGTCGTTATAGGGTCGATCAGGTACCGACTCGACACGCTCTCTAGGATAATCTCAGGCAGCCCATCCAAAAGCGGTAATCACACCATCGCTTCTCCAATATGGAACTGGTGGGGCTTAACATGCTGTTGCATCCAACCGAGCGACCGGGATAGGGCTGTCTCCCAACCACCATCCAATCAAGAAAAGGATCGCCCGTGAGTCTATTTCGGGAAGTGATCCCATCACCTCTAGCCGTGGTAGCACTCTAGCACGCGTGCCATTACCCTGCTGTTGGGAATGAGCAATTACTGCCATCTGTTGGGATAAGTCTCAAGTAGATGCTCTCTTGGCACGCTATTGAGTGTCGTTGAATCAAGATCGGGAATGAGTCCGACATTCCAAGTTCTCGCGCAGAGTGAGAAACTGGTGAGGAGATAAGGCGACAGTCAGTAGCAATACCTTCCGCGAATGACATGCGCAAGGATACTGTTGAGCGTCTTCCTTCACGGCCCGCACACAACGTGTACAGCCTGCAGCATGCGGCATAGAAACCAACCGCAGCACATCTATTCGCCCCTTCCTATACATCGCTAAGCTTACGCCTCCCGACTACATCCGTTCCCCAGATGCAGCGCTGTACAACAGCTACAGCTGTACAACCTACTCCTCTGGGACGATTGCGTCAATGCAGATCTGCCGTCCCACGTTTACCAGTTCACATTCAAGCACCCGCATCCAGCCGAGTGCGCTCGTTGCGGCGAGCATCTGACTGTTGTACCAATACTTTCCTTCGCGCTTCCGCAGTTGTACCGAAAGATGCGCAGCGCTATGCAGCTCGACGGTTTCGGATCGAACCGCAGAAGCACATGGTGCGTACGGTGTGGCTTAGTGGCTGGATAAGATGCGTGTTTGATCTGCGGCGTAGATCATGTTCTGTCATGTGCCTCCATACAAAAGCAATACGGGCGAGGCTTGCCAATGACTTGGGGGAGGATTCTCAGGGTCTGATGGCGTTTGTCTGACTCTTTGTTATGAAGCTAGATGTTTCATGCGTAGCAGATCCCGAAGGAACTATCATCATCATCGTCCTCCTCTTGATGCCATGCATGTACGCACGACACGACGCAACTTCGGAGATTTTGCTCTGAACGGTTTCAGTGCGACGGTAACGTAGCTGTGGTACCACCAACACCCAGTGCTACAGTTCGTCCGAATCGATCAAGTCTATAATCTATAGTACACGACAGATCGCTTGCAGGATCGCCCGCCGTCACGGCGTCGTGTCCTGCATGAGAATTTCGCTCACAACATAGATAGACACCATTGTGGAACGAGCATCGTCGGCGAGAAGAGAGCTTGAAAGTGAATAAACGGGAACACTCAAGTTTCGTCGTCCGAGAAGCCGACCCGAATACGTTGTTGCCGTTCGGCGGAGCGTTCAGCAGCTTGCGGCAACCGGGAGATCAGCGCGCAAGCGTTCTGTGATCTGAGCGGCTCAACATGTGCAATTACACCGTAATGGTCGCCATTGTCTATGGGTAGTACTTCTCTAGTTCACGCTACACCACTCCGCTCCATATCACCACATCCTTTGTCCAAGACTGTGTAGCATTGGCATCTCTTCCCCACCCAATGACAACCATGATTATGCGCTACTATTCGCTTCGCGAGAGACACTATCTTCGCATGTTGGCTGGTCCTTCTCTGTTGTAACATATACCTTTATCAAAACTGCATGCACTAATGCCCGTCATATAGAACTTCAGCGTTCGTCGACGATACGTGATGAAGAGAGTATATAACGAATGGACTACTGTGAGATATCAGGATAAGCTCGTATGGTCCACCTGTGGACGTGGCATCAATGTTTTTATGATGTGTTGGGATCGTACGCAGACCTTGGGGTATGTACAGTGCGATGAGTATGATTCTTAGTCTTATAGCGACTCGTAAGAAATCTGCAAACTAGAATGCTGGTCTGCTGTGTATTTAAAAATGACAATGCACGTACAACGTGACAATCTAGTAGTGTGAGGTCCCTCAAGCCTGAAGAAGCAGTCGATGTATCTTGAAGAGAATCAGAACAGCATCTGCTAAACCCCAAATGACGATGTAAGATAGCGTCGGAATATGAAGCGGGAATACCTTTTTGACCACAGAAGATCGTCATCTATCTTCGCGTTCCCTGCGGAATACCTCGAGATTTGAGGGTTGTATGAGCATTGCAACTAGTGGTATCACCAACAACGAAAAGAATAGACAGACCAGGAGAACCTCAAATGATCTAGATTGATGATTAGTACCACGAAGTTACGACTAGAATCCGACAAAGAAGAATTTTTGGTCTACATGTCACCACGCCTGTTTCGAGCTCTCGCCCTTCCCAGTTCCCCATAGCTCTCTTCTCGAGGAGCGGCGTAAAGTGTAACAGCCAAAGTCTTCATAAGTCTCCTGATAACTACGTATACCGTTGCACACGAGCATTCGAAGTGGACTGTGTGAGACGATACGTATGAGGTAGTCAACACCCAATTCTGATACGTGAGCTTTTCAATCACATATTCCACAGTGCATCTGACTTAGCAGTTTGCTCCACGGCGGCTAGGTCATGACAGGCAGTAGATGCATAGTTTATATCGATGGGCAATCATCGGCATGCTGACAAATCAGTCGACTTTTCATTTCCATGTCCCAACGTCCCTTTAACAATGATGGTGGCTGAGCCAGGCGAGCTGGAGCTGAAGCATAGCTTCCGGTGGTAGCAAGCATCTGGCACATTGGCTATGTGAAAAGAAGTCGTTGTTCGACCAGCAGATCGTCGAGATCGCATGCACTGTCGGCATAAAGACGATGTATTTTACACGTCACATCATCGACGACAACGGAAGTCTTGCCTTGTGCAAACGCCGTGGTGCTTTCTGTGCTCTTAATCTTGAGATTCATGTGATGAAGAAGAAAGTGGCGGGACCGCAGCAGTGACTGTGGTGCTGCGATTCTGCATCATCGAGCAAGATGTGCCAACTGTATAGGCCGAAGACGCTGACCAAGGCTTTGCAACAACTTGAGAGACACGGAGTTGAGTAACTCAAGCACGAGGCTCCACAAGTCAAGCAAAGAGGTAAGTCAGTAAAGGTGGTTGGGAGAGGATCCCTTCTTAACATCACGAATACGCGTCTAGACACCCTCCCTCAACACTGTGCATCAGAATGGATGTCAAGACGCGAAGATGTCAAGTCGCATTACCATGCACCCAGCTTTGTTGAAGCGCTTGGCATTGAAGCCGCTCTGGTACTTACAGTAGGGAGGGCGACGAGGCTGCGACAGGCGGCTTGAGTGGACAAGCATGTTGAACTATGCGAACATTGCGAGGCTGGGGAGTTAGACTATGCGTTGGCAGTTGCGGTGTGCTGTGAAATGGCAACTAGACGAGCAGTTTTGCGTTTTAGTGTTCACGATGTTGAAGTTGATAGGGGAGTGCCTGTTGGGGTGCAGGAAAAGCACGAGAACAAAGCACCGAGGCTGTCGCAGCGGTGAGGCTGGAGTATCGTGTGTCTGGCAAAAAGCAATACTACAGTTGCCCTGCGTTTTGAGACAATACTTCGTGACACGGGCGCATCCTGTCGTCGCTTAGCTGTGTATGGGGAATCTGGGAGTTATGGTCAGCGTCAGATTGCGCAGAACCATTCTACGGTGACAGACACAAGAAGATATGGAATGCAAGAGTTAGCTCGTACCAAAGACTCACAGAACTACGGTTCGTCAATCGATTGCCTACCACAGGCCACTGACAAGCCTGGCAGCACCATCCCCACAAGTCAACGTCACACTTACTCAATCCACCTCCCCTTGTGCATCCCGTCCGAATCCAACACGCGCCTCCAGCCCCCCCTTTCCCAACACAGCGCCTTCTACACACGCGTAATCCAAAAGCGAAATGACATGCAACGCCAATCCGATCCTAAAACCTGCATCGCTAGCTGGAAATTGCATTGTGTGGCATTTCAGGTGTTCTCGATCCCCCCAATGCCTGCCTAGCGGGTAAAACTAAGCGGGGGACGGGGCGGGAAAGAGGAACAGGGGTGCAGTTCAAGGAAAAGCGTGCCGCAGACGCTGCATCATAGGTCTCTCTTTTCGCATGGTGAAGGGAAAAAGTACCTACGTCATATGTCGAGCCAAGGAGGCTGGGAGCATGGCACCACCGTGCAGGTTTGGGAATGGTGGTCTTAAAAGTTGGCACTGCCACATGTCTGTCTTTGTCCTGCATCGGTCTTTCTACTTACTTGCATCTGCATTCATTCTACCATACTAATACTTTGTTGCGCGCACTGTCGACGTCGGACGTTGAAAGTTTATCGCATCACGCAATACCACCCGACGGGAACGGATAGTCGATCGCAACGGTCGCTGATCACCGAGAAGAACCACCGAAATCATGTCTGGTGCACAGGAAAAGCCGCTCAATGAGTACGTGATGACTTCCAATGCGCCGCGCATCGTCGTCCATGGTGATGAGATGACATTGGCGCATCATATTGTCGCATTCGCCATGGAAGGGGTTGGATCACATCACATCGCGCATCAACTAACACACCAACCACAGGCTCCTCTCCCGCTCAATGGTTGACATATACGTCGGCCCCGAAAACACGCACTGGATTCTCCACGAAAAGCTCCTCTGTCATCACTCGCCCTTTTTCCGCAAGATCTTCTACTCCAAATCAAACTCGTCATCACGCACACAATCCTTCGGCCTCCCCGAAGAAGAAGATGCGCCCTTCAAGACCTTCGTCGGCTGGCTCTACTCGTCCTCTCTCCCCGTCCCACGCGAGGAGGCCGACCTAGGCGTCTGCTTCGACCTGTACCTGATGGCTGAGAAGTTTGAGATCCCCGGCCTCGTCTCCGACGTCCTGCAAGTGGTTAGGGAATGGTACAAGTACAGCGACAGCTACCCCGGTCTGCGTCGCGTGCAATACATTTACGCAAACACCGAAGACGGAAGCCCAATGCGACATATGCTTGTGCACGCTGTCGCCCGCATGATGGTCGTTGAAAAGGGTATTCCAGCGCACTGGGACAAGGCACTCCGCAAGAACGGACAGCTTGCCGTCGACATTATCAAGGCAATCCAGGACTGGCGTCTCGAGGAGGAAGTTGTGCCCGATGCGCGTGAGGAGCCCGCCGAGGCCGAGGACCTTGTCGATGTGGAGCAGGAGACTGCCAAGTTGGATGAAGAGGCGGAGCAGGAGATTGATGACGACGTGAGGGCTGAGCATCTCGAGGAGACTGCCGACGATACCGATGATACGGTTGTTGAGAGCCCGACCAACGAGAACAAACGCCCAAAGTCGACACAGCAGAAGAGTGGGAAAGGTGCGGATGATCTCAAGACCAAGGACAATGGCCTTGTCAAGGACTTTTCAAAGTTCAGTCTAAAGGAAATGCCGAATGAGATGACTAATGGCGACTATGGCACTCTTCGCGCGTAAGCTGGGTCTCTTCGCGCTATATTACCTTTTTTAACCTTTTTTGGATTCAATTTGCATGGTTCATCGCGCGTGTAGGGTTAGGAAGGATATATCCGGCGTTGGGATCTTGGGGATTTGGACGTTTCATCTCTTGTTGGGTTTTCTATTCAAAAAGAGAAGATAATGTCTTAATACCTTTTTGTTTGTACGTTTTTAGTCTTTGTATTAAATCCGCAATTGAAACATGAATATTGCTCAGTATGTTTCTTGTGCTTAATACTAGCTGACTCTTAACTCATGCTGCATTCTGGATGTTTCTCCTTGGTCCAACATCTTTGTCTCATTTCCACGTTTTTTTACTTTTCCTTACGCGTTGTCTCCTGTTTTCTAGTGTCTTGTGTGTACATGTTAGTTGGTAATGTTGACAACACGTCTTGGTAGCCTTATCGTAACGAATCTAGCAAAACGACCAAAGGCCATACATAGGGAGCATGTGCATCATATAGAGAAGCGGTTTGGAACAGTGTGTGTTCTATTGCGAGTTGACTCTTCTAGGAAACTGCATAGCGATAACGATACAGCTGTTTAGCCACTGTGCCCTACGCTTATCATCATCACGGGTTGGATTTATAGTGTAGAAATGTTCAAAAGTATCGCCGTACATGCAGAGAGATAGCCAAGATCCTATCTACAAATGATTGGTAAGGTCGGGGATATCTGAGTCGAAACAACGCACTCTATTCTAGGCTCGCGTAGAAGAAGACATGTCCGATATTCAAACTAACTACTAGTCTTGTGCATGTCTTGGAGTATCTTCAATGAAGCTAGATTACATGTGCGTTCGCTGTATGTTTAGAAGGAACTCGCTTTCACTATTAGAAAATATATTATGAAGCAAAGCCGCTTTAGTGCTCATCCACTTCTCATCCCATGACAGTCTCTCCAGCCGGCCTCCTCACAAACAACGCCTTTGGCATAGCCCCATTCGAGCAAGTCTGCACCGCATTAACACAGATACCGCCTCCACCTCTGCAGCAAGTGTTGACAACACACAACTGGTTACTAGCACAGTCCTCGTTCACTTTACAAGTGGGACTGCTGCAAGAAGTGGTGCCAGGTACGCAGAGACCGCCGCCTCCACTGATGGCACCACAGATACAACCTGAACCGCAGTAGACGTACTTGGAACAAGATGACGGTGCACAAGTGGGATTTGTGCAGAATCCCTTCGCGCATGAACCACTGGCACAAACGTTGCCGCAGGCGCCGCAGTTGTTGGGGTCGCTCATGAGGTCAGGCGACGATGTTGCGGTCGCGACTACAGTAACTGTCGTAGTCGGCGTCGTAGTCTCCGTCGCAGCGATATCTTGAGTCGATGTGATTGTAACCGTTAGGGCAGTTTCAGTGAAGGTAGTGGTTGTGGACACGCTGACCTCCGTAGCAGTGCTGCTGACCACTTCGGTGATGGTGGAAGTTGCGAGAGAGAGACAAGAGCAGGCTGCGGAGATCTGTGCGCACTCGTATTGTTGGACACCTGAGGGAGCGGATGGGCAAAGTGTTGGGGCCGGGAGTGTAGGTTCCGGTGTTGAGGATGACTCGACAACGCTTGAAGATACAATCGCAGATGGTTCGGTAGTGACCGAAGATGAGGTGGACGACATTTCCACAGCACTTGAAGTCGTTGTAGATGAAACTTCTACGGCGCTTGAACTTGCTGTGAAAGACGACTCCACGAGACTCGAAACTGCTGTGGAAGAAACTTCCACAACGCTCGAAGATGTTGGGTACGCTGACTCCATCAGACTCGAATAATCAGACGAGGGCATCTGAGAAGTTGTCGGATATTCGGAGAAAGATGCTGGAATCGCGCTCAACGCTTCGGATGATGGGTATGCCGCCATGCTAGAGGGCTTCGCAAGCGATAAACTTGTAGTGCTTGAGCATTTTGTAGATGTGGAAGAAGGTGTCACAGTGCTTGTAGACTTCTTGCTTGCAGTACATGAGGTGCTACTGGAACTGAGCGTATGCGCATAGTCTCGTTTGACAGGGGCCTCGGCCGTGACTGTGACTATCACAGTTCCAACCTTTGGACGGCATAGATCGACTTGGGTAGTTCTGAAGTTATTAGCACATACTGATCTAGTATTGATGGAGAGTAACCTACATAGTGTCTGTCACTGTGACTGCGTCAGCAGTCAGGGTAGTAGTTCCAGTTACTGAAGTCTCGTCCGTGTTTGTGAAGGTCGCCAGCAGTGTGGTTGTCTCGAGAGTCTCCACGATTGAGGTCACAGTTAATGTGCTTATGGCGAGCGAAGTGACCGTCACGGTGGGAATGCTGAGTAGAGATGAACAGAATTCTGTGGCAGATGGTACGGCAAGCAGCCCGTCGACGACTGGTGAAATGAGCTCACACTCCGTGTCTTTGGGTTGATTGAATCCAGGGACTTCTTCCTGGGCTGAGCTGGTAACTGCCAGAGAAAGCAGGAGCGAAGCGATAGATGTACGCATGGCGATAGAGATTTCCGATTCTGGGCCGAATGTGGACTTGTTTGTACCACTGGTTTAACGAGAGACTTGGGTGATCACTCGACTAGATGGAAGTGCCAGTATATATACATATCCTCGAAGACATTCAGCTGCGAAACCATCTTGGTGGCGCTCAATATGGCTGAAGCCATACAAGGTCAGACGAGTCTACTCGGGGGTCCCGAAGGCAGTTTTACCCTCATCTCCACCGGCAGAGGGTCTTTAGTCACGACTGAAGCGGATTGACCCTGGATCCAAATCCCCGAAGGTATGAGCTTTCTGCGGAAGCGCTAAGCCGCGGGCATGCACTTGTCCCAAATAGGTCTCATCGTAAGAACGAGGCTGCATTGCTGAATATGTTAACCCAAGACAACTTAGCAGATCTGTAAAGGATAGGTGCGGCGCTTTGTAGCGTATCGAATGAACAATGCGTCACGCGGAAATAGTTTGGTGAGAAGTGTGATGTGTTCCTGGCTAGTGCAGATCTGGAGAAAGCTCGATCTAGACTTGCACCCCCCTGTCCGTGCTTGACTACGGACAAGGCGATAGTCGACGCCCCAACTTACGATAATTAGATGGTATGCATCAATTGCTCGGAGCACAGTCAAAGAGCATCGTCTAGGGGAAATCACAGAAGTAGATATAAAGACGACGCCCATCGAGTTTGTCGAAGATGTTGAATGGGTATCCTTAATTGAGAACGACTATGGTTACAAACGTTAGCAGTTTGCGTGGGTGTACTATTGGGCAGTGCGGCGCTCGTCGGGCATGTTCCTGCGCTCCTTGGCCGTGACCTTCTTGCGACGGCGTTCGATGACCTTGTCGCGCTGCTTCGACTTCATATTCTCGAAGCGGTTGACCAGTGCAATCTTCTTCTGCTCTGACTTCTTGAGGAAGAAAGGCTGCTTGCCCTCCTTGACAAGCTCCTTCTCCTTCTTCTTGTGCTCGCGCGCCACTTCTTGTAGCTTCTCCTTGTTCTCGCGCGCCTTCTGCTGCGACTCCATAGAAAGTAACTTCTTCTTCAACCGCTCCTTTTCGTCCTCGTTCTTCGTCTTCTTAATAGTTTGACGCAGTTCTGATATCTCAGATGTGCAGTAGTCGTTGAGGAAAGAGTAACGCTTTCCTGTCACGAACTCGTCGGGCGGAGGCCCTGAAGCATTATCGAATCGTGGGTCGCGGAACACAGGCTTCTTCACTTCAACCACATTTCGCTTACGTGAGACCATGCGCTTGCTTGACTGCACGGCAGGTGCGTGTTTGCTCGAGCGCGCATGTGGGGCTGCATCGGAGTCGGAGTCTTCATCGTCGCTGGCTTTTTGAGGTTTCTGTTTGTCTTGACCTTTGCTCTTGCTCTTGGCCGTCTTCGCTTTCTTGCTGGGTTGTGCGCCGGTCGCAAGCTTTTCGGCCTTGATCTGCCGTAACCTCTCGCGCAATGCCTCGAGCTTGTCCTCCTGTGATTTTGATGCGTCGTCGCCTCGTTTTCGCTTTCGATCCGCCGGTTGTTGTTTAGAGAGGGCGTCTTGTGCTTTGGCTAGTGCTCCAAACGAGACTTTGCTCATTTGCGCTTTTGCTTGGTCGTCGTCCGAGACGTCTGACTGCATATCGTCGTCTTCGGAACCGCTTGGCTGCTCGTCGTCTGAGCTGATTACGTTACCACCCTCATCTGCTTCAATGACCGACGCAGAGGATGAGCGGTCAGTGACCTCGTAGTAGCTCTCGGCATCTGAGCTGTCTTGGGCCGCGCGCAGAGTGCGGTCGAGTTTGTTTGAGAGCACCATTCTGGGGTGGTGGTGGCGGTGGTGTGTTGGGTCGTATGCGATTCCTGTCGCGCTCTTGGTGCGCCGCGGTCTACCAACATTTTTGTGGACCCCGCCTCCGGGGGTTTGATTCGCCGACAAGCCCGACAGCAGGCAACTGCGCCCAAATCTCGAGACAGCCTCACACCGTCTGGCTACATGCTTCGTGCGCTGCGTCTTCACCTCGCCAGACCCTTCACTCCTCACCCCTCTCTTATCGTCGAGCGTTTGCCGCCATCGCACGTGCTCCATGGCTGCAGTCGCATCAGCTCGGTACAGCATCCCCCACTGCGCTCCAGTCGCAACTTCTTCCACTAACACCGACTACCAAAAGACCAAGACAGGTCGAGACAGCACAATCTCCGAGCGCAAGCTCACTGCATCCGAAAGCCCCAGCATGAGCGAATTCTTCAACCCGAATGCGCTGCCCTTCCGCCCGGGCGGCTTCGACCGTCGCGAGCAGAATTTCGGCACCTTCGAGAACCAACAACTTCCACCTCCCCCGCCTCCTCCCTTCCAGCCGCCACCACCAGGAGGGCCTCCAGCACCATACGGGCCACCCAATGGCTTCTTCAACCAGGAATTTGCGCCGCCTCCCCCACCGCCCCCGCCGCCCCAGCAGCTCCCGCACATGTTCAATAACCAGCAGGCGCAGGCTGAGTTCGCAGGCTATCAACAAGCGCTGGCATACCACCACT
>NW_021167919.1:0-88403 GCF_004154835.1 Alternaria arborescens | reverse complement strand
ATATATATATGTGTGTGTGTGTGTGTGTGTGTGTGTGCGTGGAACGACATCCATCTACCGGTGAGGAACTTTCCTACTTATATGCTTCAAAGGACGCAGAGCCTCACTCTCAACTCTTTACAAGACTTCCACCAGACAGTATGTAGAGAGAGGAAAAAGACCGCATGCACGCAGTCATTAGCGAGAGTAAATCCCCTTCACCATACGGTTCTGACACCATCTTGCCTACCCCTCTTTTACCTGAGCAGGTTATATCCATAGCCATGTGCATGATCTGTATGGACAGTGAAACAAAATATCCAACTCTACAGTGTTGCGGATGTGGAGTTTTTGAGCATTGTATGCTCATTCGTCAGTCTGATCCTGCGGGCGAAGACAATAAGCGAACGAGGCCAGCCGCCATTGGTAGTTCTTATCCGAGGCAAGGTCTGGCTGCGGAAGGACGTCCTGAAAAGCTGCAAACGGCTGCATGCATCAGATATTAAGTATGGTGCCATTAAGGTCCATTGTGGTAGGCTCTGAGTATAGTAAAATCGAACCCTCCGCTACCGTTCATGCCTAGCCAGACAATGTGGGAGAGTGGCCCTTTCTTGTTTTGCTGGTTTCTCAGTGTATATGCTTGGAGAGCCCAGACCGACGTCACAAATACCTCGTTTGCGCGACTTAGTACGCAGCTTGGAACAAATGTTCGAATGCTTGCTGAGTTTCCTGACGCGCGGCGATATGTGGTGGCACTTTACAGGCCTCACAGTGCTATGCGATAGCGTATGCCTTACTCGCCCCTACCACACAGTGAGCAGTCCGGCTTTCCTCTTCATAGCTGTATGACATACCTCAGCTGTCAGGTTTCCCGACCGCATACAGCAAAACGAGCACGCCTCACCACTTCTTTTCTTGCAGTCTTGTAGATACCTCGCTTCCCATGCCTCCAATCTGATCCCTGCCTCAAGCATATCCGATATGTACGACGCGTTCATTAGTGTGGTCGATGGAGCGAACGTCGGACTGACCTTGTCTAACCACGCTATGACCGGATCGGCGTACATGTCGTCGTGTGCAAATACCATGCTACCACGTCGATACAACGCTTCGTCATCGTTCCCGTAACCAATCTCCTCAAGTTCACCGTCTCCCTCCTCTGCGTCTACGTCGTCCCCATCAAATTCGTCACTCTCATCACCAGTCTCGTCGTCGTCATCTTCACGATCCTCGTCACCCTCCACAACCTCCCAAAGCTTATCATCATTCCCCGTCCACGCCTCCCCACCCGTCAACGGACTAAACATTGTCTTTCCACCCGCGCTGGAGACATCAATTGCCGCGATCTTCAGCGCTAGGCAGGCTCCCGGTCTGTTCTCCACAGGGGGCACATTGGGCATGTTACCGCTCGGCCACAATGTGGGCAGATTTGCAGCGAATGTCTCCCAATGAGTTTTTTTACTTTTAGCGAGCCATCTGGCGCGGTAGGTGGAGAGTGTAGAGGTGAGGCCGTAAGTATACAAATGGTATTCGGCATGCGTCATTGCGCTGGCTATGCTGACATGGGAGGATGGGGAGGAAGGTGATGATACAGTTGTGAAGGATAGTGCAGAGGACGGGCGGCGTACGCGTAACAATCGTGTCTTAGTTGAACTGACAGATTCAACATGATTCTTCGAACCAAGTCGATATCTCCTCTTCCCACCTTTTGCATCCCCCCCTATCTCCACAGGGTCTTGCTCATCTTCATCCACCTGTCCAGCTGCTTCCCAAGCCGGATTGGGAAAACACGGATCCCCCCACTCCCCCTCTCTCGACCAGAAATAATAATGCGGAACATCGCATCCAAGAAACCTCACAAAGAACAAGTTCTCCAACACCCTTTTTTCCTCCTTCTCCCATGCTCTTCTTCCACCACCATCCCCCCGGTAATCCAGATAAGCAGCCACATACCCCATACCCCCAGGCCTCCACAACGAACTCTCATAAACCTCCTGCACCAACCTCGTCCTATTCCTCCTCCTCTGCACATGCCTCGCCGCTCTCTCCTCTTTCCTCGCCTCCCCTTTACCTTTAACCCGCAATACCTTCCTATTCTCCAGCCACCTTTTCCGATACGTATCCGCCAGCCCTGGCTTACTCTGGTTGTGGTGACGAGAGCCCAGGTGAAAATACATGTGTGCATTCCAGCCCTGCACCAACGTGCGTTGAGCCCAGTCCACACCGCTTTCGACAACGGCGTGCCGGAGCGTGCCGATTAGATGGCCGTTGCGTGCTGCGGACCGTGTGCGTGGGGAGAGCAATGGACAAAAGTCTGGATCGACGCTAGTCGGGTATTTGGAGCCTGGCAGGACGAGTTTCTGCTTACTCGAGGTGGTGGTGAGTCGGAGGGGTGCGTAGGGTATGGCGCGTGGTTTGGGCTCGGAGAAGGAGAAGAAGCGTGGTGGGCGGATATCTGGTAGTTGCTCGTGTGGCCATTCGAAGAGGCGGAGGCGGCGGTCTGGTTTGGTGTCGCGGCCCATGGGGGGTTCGGGACTTGATTCTGTGGATGTCGAGTTCCAGGATTCGTCGCTGAGGGCTTGGCCGAATCGCTCACGCGCGTACTCGTTTCGACTTGTTTCTTGGGCTTCGATGTCGGCGTCGCTTAGCGTGTCGTCGCTGACACTTTCGTCGCGTTGTCTCCTTCTTTCCTTTTCAATCCTCCTCTCCTGCTTTTCTTCAATCTGTCTTTGTTTGTGTGCGGCTCTTCTTTCCTCCTCTTCTTTCGCTTCTTGTCTCTTTCGCTGGAGTGCCAGCACGGCATCTTGCTCCGCACGTCTTTCTTCTTCATCATTGTGTTTCAGAGCCCATGCCATCTCAACCTTTTTCATATCCTTGCGATAGATGCCGCGCTCCTTTGCTTGATCGACAAGCTCCTTGTAGTTGTAGTTATCGTATTTGGAGTCAGTCTTGTGCTCGTCGCGTACTTTATGTGTGCCGCCCCGCCGGTGTACAGCAGCATAACGGGTTGTGCTGGGTTCTGAAGGCTCTGGCGAGCACCCATACAGCGCGGGATTATCCTTCTTTGGTTTACCTTTGGGCATGGTGGGTACTGCAGGGTGGTGTTGAAAATCTTGGTATAAATGATTGGAACATCAGACATAGGTCAGCTTGTCAATAGAAGAGCAAATCTTAGACACAATATCGTGGCCGCATTTGAGCAGTGTTGCCGCTTTCTCGGATACTTGGGACATTTATACTTGTCGTGAACAAGTCTTTCAAGAGTCCTTCGTCAAAGACACGCGCTCAACTTGCTTTGTGTCTACACCTGCCCTTTGTCTGTGTCAGTATCAGTCAGTGTGCAACTCAAGGTAAGTGTAAACACAGGGCACAACGCATTGTATCACTTTGGTGGTATGCTCGAAAAATTGATTCGTAAGGGTCTAGGGTATCTCACTATGGCGCGTTAACTTACATGCAATCATATTGATAGGAAGTAGCTTACAGTTCCGATTTCTCGGCACCCACCTCCCGCTTCTCCGTCTTGAAGTCAAAGAAGCCCTCTAGCTCCATCCACTCTGCGGTAAATGCCATGACGAGTTTTGTCCAGTCTTCTACCGTGTCCATGTCTAGGTGCTCTCCGTCGTCTTCGATTGTATGCCACACTCTTGGAAAGGGCGTTGGGATCATGTGCAGGATCTCTACGCCGCGCGCCATGAAGGGAACGTGGTCGTCCTGCACGAAGCCGCCCATGAAAGCATCGTTTTGTTTATTCGCGTCAGGTAGGAAAGGGCGTTCGGCGCGGGGCTTCTTGTCCTTGCGCTTGGCCATCTTGGACTCGTGATTTGGAGAAGACTTCATCAAGCCCAGCTTCTGCAAGCGTGCCTCGGCCGTCGCCATGTGCTTGTATGCCCAGTGCGTGGTCTTGAAGTAGGACGGTACATTCGGGCCCTTGGAGCCAAGAAGGTCGAGCAACAGGAACAGATCGATCGAATCGAGCGGAGTGCGGTATATCGAGGATGCGGCGTGGAAAGTCGACTCCCAGTCTTCGGCAAGAGCTCTGTGCACGTGTCAGTCACCAACTGCGGGGGCGTAGACGTGGTCCATACCGCGCGCCATACAGACTGTCCGTGTCGGTCCAGGTCTTGAAGGCCTCCTCGCCATCGAGCAACAGGATCTGCACTCCCTTGTGCTCCACGTCAAAGTCGTCCGGGTCCGCCGCAGCCCACTTCTTTGTCAGCGCCGCGTCGATGCTGCGAGCGATGTGCAAGATCATGGCGCATGGGGCCGCGCTATCGATGGCTCCAATGAAGCCTTTTGGTGTATACTTGCTGTCATAGTGCGCGACCAAGGCCAGGCGCGAAACATCCCCCTCAAAGCTGCCTGGTGGGTCGCGTGTCGCAATAATATTAACAAACGGCACTTCCTTGCCTTTGCTAACCGGCGTCGTCGACGTCGAGTTGTGCATCTCTATCCTCCATTCCGGCAGTTGCGACTTGAAGAAATTCAGAAAATGCTGGCGAACAAGGGCATTGCCGTCCGTCCCCGAGACTCTGGGAATCAAGATGGGCGCCAGTATCGAGCCCTTCTTTATGTCGAAGTCATCGCCCGGCCCGGGTAGGTGTTTGAGCGTCTCATCCTCGAGGGCCTGGTAGGCGTATCCGAGAGATAGTAATGAAATGAGCGGCAGCAGCGCGAATGCGAACAACATCTTGCCGACGTGTCACATGAAGAGCGCGCGATCAATCCAGAACGCGGCGGGAAGATAGCTCAGGGTCGCGAAAGGAGCATACCGACGTCGACGGTCGAGTGGGTCGAGGCAATCGTGGCTTCTCGACCAACGCCAGCCTTACCGACATCGGCTAAAGTTCCCGCACCGTGCCGATCACCACACACACGTGACAGCGCGACAACCTCAGAGTCTGTTTGCGGTCTACCTCGACCCTTACACGCCCATACAACCTCATTGCTGAGTAAGCGCTGTGCTAAGGCATACAGCAGGCGAGGTTGGCAGTCGCGCGACAGACACGTCGACCACCCGCCGACTTGAGTGAAGCAGAGAAGTGCAATTTTTTTCCACGTCCCTCAGTTGGTATGCAGCCACGACTTCTCGCCTTTGCGGCCGCTTTTCGAAGCTCGGCGCCAGCAAATAGAGGCATACGGCCCGTCGTTAATGCTCGCATCAATGCCTTTGTATGCCGGAGTTGCCAGCGGAAATTCTCCACCTCGCCAACCTTGCAGTGGTTCGGAAAGTCTTCCAAATCGGCAGCCAAAACCGTTGAAAAAGAGCGAAGTACGTTGCGCAACAATCTGGCCTACATGCAAGAGGACAAGGACAGATGCGAAGAACATGATTGACGAAGAATTCAGAATACAAGTCGAGGTTATTGATCTACGATGCGGGCGATGCACGAACCACGTGGATATCCTTCTGGAAAGCAATGGCTCTGCTGCAGTTTGGGACCACCCTCGTTTTCGGTGTACCGCCACTATGGAACAACACGAACCAACCCGATGAACGAGTAAGAAAGATGCAGGCTATCACGGGTAAGTACCTCATGTTCATGCCAACTATTTCCCAATCTTTGTCATCTATACTAGTGGCCATGGATTCCTCTTGACAGTTATCTTGCGTGATAATCTCGTACTCTAGCAACGGGAGGATAAAGCCTTCCTTTCCATGTCTTCCACCACGAGTTACACAAGTTTTACCTCACTGCGATTCGTTCCTATCAAGTCTAATTTATCTACCACCCCTATCACACATCCATAACATCTACATCCAAATCACCCAAGACTAACAGCTCCCCACAGTCGGCGTCCTAGGCACCATCCCCACCCTCACCCTCGCCTACCTAACCGCCCCCTTCGTCCACCAAGTCTTCCTCCAAATCCCCGAACACGCCCGCCGCTCCCGTTCCGACCTAATCCGCTTCGCCACCTCTCTGCGCACCAACCCCAACCAAACAGCAAACACAAAACTCGAATTCGTCACCCTACGCATCTTCCCCTTTCGCAAGCACACCACCGCTTTTCTTCACGAACTCCGTGCTTTACCACCGAAACGCTTCCGCTTGGCAAACATCGAGCTGCCGAAGAGCGATGCTTGGGCTCAGCGGCAACGGGAGAAGGGCATCGTCAAACGCATGGGAGAAGTGGTTCGTGAGCCGCGTTTCAAGTTCTATGTCAAAGAAGGGCGGTTGTATACGATGAAGACGGGAGTGCCGGGCGTGTGGGAGGAGGTTGCTAAGAGGATCCAGGAACAGACTGTTGAGGAAGAAAAGGTTGTCAAGGGACTTGGGGTCAAGAGGCCGGCTGTGCAGTTAGGAGCGAGGAAGTTGATCAGGCCTGCTGTCAAGGTTGGCGACAAGGTCAAGAGGCAGACTACTCGGTAGATGGACAAGTGGGTAGTGTGGTAAAGGATTGATCACATGGTGGTGCAGGTGTGATATGTAGTGATACGTTGTATTGTACTGTGTTGAGGCGGACATAGCCTGATCGCTCAGGTGGAAAGGACATGCTAAGCGAAAGGGTTCATGTATATGCCGTCCACCTTTACAAAAATTCGTCGCCGACCATCCACCTGGTATGCCAAGCCTAATCGCTTCTAATCTAAGCGTGTTCCATGACCTGGGGCTTCTCCTTCTCCAGACTGCTCTTCTCGTGGTAGTCCGCAGCACCACTGTCGTGGTACACACCAGAGCGCGCAAGGATATCAGTAAGACCAACCTCCCTGTGAACCTCGGCCCAACGCTCCTTCTCGCGCTCAGCGGTACCGACGGAACCGAAGAGGGTGTCCATTTCTTCCTATCAAGGTCGTTAGTATGGCTCTTACCGGGATGTTGCAAAGAAGCGTGACTTACAAGAGAAAGACCCTTGGTCTCCGGGAAGAAGAAGAAGATGAACGCCGCGCCCATGGCCGTGAAAATACCAAAGAAGATGTACGTTCCGTAGCGCAGATGCGTCAACATGTCTGGTGTGACCTGGCCAACGATGAAGTTGTTCATCCAGTTGGATGAGGCACCAAGCGCGATACCATATGGACGGTTGGACATGGGCCAGATCTCTGCAATGACAATCCATGCACAGGGACCCCAGGAGTAGCCGAAGAAGATGACGAAAAGCCAGACCATGACGCAGGCAGCCCAGCCGGCGCCCTGGTGGTTTGGCCAGTCATCTTCGTAGGAAGCGACGATGCCGGAGATGATGAAGTGGCAGGCGGCCATGCCGATGGCGCCCGAGACGAGGACGGGCTTGCGACCGAGTTTGTCGACATACATAACTGCAGGAACTGGGGAGGGTGTTAGTGTCATGATCTAGACCTAGGGATATTCCATGATAAACTTACTGGTTGCGAGGAACATGACGATACCGACGACACCAGTCGCAAGCAGACTGATCGAATTGCCCGACAGGCCCAATCCTTGGAAGATAGTCGGTGCGTAGTACAAAATCGCGTTGATACCAGTCCACTGCTGGAAGAACATGGTGAGCGTAGAGATGGCCACACGCCTAAACATGCCCCTCGTGGTGAACAAACTGCCAATAGCGACGAACTGCAGCTTGAAGATTGAAAGCGCGCTCATATCCTGGAGATGAGGGAATCGCTCGGCGAGCGACTTCTTCTCAAACAGACTCTGAGCGCGAATCTCAGCGTATTCGAGTTCGATGAGTTCGTGGTCCTGGTTCAAACCACGGAGGCGTGCGAGAACGCGGCGAGCCTCCTCTTCTTTGCCGTGGTGAACGAGCCAACGAGGAGAGAAGGGCATGAAAATCATACCGACGCCAAGAAGGACGGCGGGAGCAAGTTGGAGAGCGAGGGGAAGAAGCCATGCAGCCTCTTTTTGTTCCCTGCCAGTGCCACCAATGTAGTTGGTACCATAGTCGATCCAGAAACTGATCATGATACCAAGCGTAATGCTCAACTGTTGGAGACCGACAAGAGCGCCACGGACTTCAGGAGGCGCAATCTCGGCATTGTACATGGGTACAATCATGGAGAGCGAACCGACACCCATACCCGTTACGAAACGACCACCGAGAATAGCGTTGTGGCCCTGGCCTGCGGAAGCGGTGCACTGAACGACGACACCGACGATGAAGATGGCAACGTTGACGAGAATAGCGTATTTACGGGAGAGAATCTCAGCGAGGAAACCAGAGTACATTGTTCCGAACCAAGCACCGAGTTCGAGAATGGATACGAGCCAACCTTGCTTGGAGGAGTTCCACGTAAGAGTCTCTTGGTCCTCGATGTAGTTGCCCATGTCTGATCATCTGTCAGTAATATTCTTGGAATTGTTAGTAGTGAGGTACTACTTACGCTGCTTGAAGGAAGGCATGGTGAGTACACCAGAGAAGACACCCTGGTTGTAACCATAGAGGAGACCTCCCAAACAAGCGAAACATGCGATACCAAAGACTCTGGCATTCTTGACCAAGGCCATGGGTCCCGAGGCACCAGCAAGTGCTTTGCGGCGAGCCAAAGCGGCCACCTCAAAGTCCCCAGCACCACCGCCGACAGGAGCCATGATGACGGTTCAGGTACGTTGGTAGATGGAAAGATCGAAGTAAATGATCGTCGAAAAAACAACAGGCAAGGGTTGACCGTTGGAATCCCAATACCAAGGAAAACATGGGGCAAGCAGGTCCTACATATGCATTTCCAGATCGCTTGTACGGCACCCCAGGTCAGCATACCACTATCTCGGGTAACAGGGACTGCATGCTGAGTGGTCGTGGGTGCGAAGCTTTCTCATGGCGGGGAAATTGGCGGTTAAGCTCAGTGGCACCGACGCTTATTTTGGCGTTGCGGCAGCGATTCAAGCATCGGTGGCTGTCGTGGCATTGGCGCGCCATTGCTTGTAACGTGCGGGAAGGAAGTAAGCTAGAAGCCACTGACGGCTGGGCGCACTATTGATCAGACGCGTGGAGGGCTAAGGCGACGCGGGGAGGGTTGGTTGGGGCGCACCCATGATGAGCAATCACGGCTGATTCGACGAGTTTGTGAGGTCGTTACGTCTTGGAGCTGGCACGAGACTGACCGGTCTTTCGAAGCTGACAGGCTTGGGGAAGACTTGTTGGTGTATATTCCTGATATCTGGTAGAGTAACAAGCTTTATCGTCAAGCTGGTGTATCGAGAGGCATACGAAGCGGCCGTTGCGCATCGTATAGATTAACAACGTGCATTTGCCGGTCCGCGGACATCCATGCTGCCAGGCCCTGCCTCCTCGAACTGGTACACTCCAGAGTGTGGAGACTCCACAGCGGGATATTAGCGTGTCTTCTGCATTCTGCCTAAATGCCTCACGCCCTCGGCGTTCACATGGTGCGAAGGTCTGCGGCGCTGCGGTAGAGTCGGAGCTTTTGACGCTGTTATAGTCACGGGGCTGGTGGACAGTTCCGTTCCGACCTTATTTCCGTCGCGATTTGTCGTTTGCACGTTGAGCAGATGATGGATGGGCGACCGTGGAGTTAGCCGCGCGGAGATGAAGGTTGGAATTTGGGCCTACCGGGTGGAGATTGCAGCCAATCAGGACGAGGTAAGCGCAACGTCACGAGCTCGCTGATCTTACCGATGTTAGATCAGCCTTGACCCATGGCATAGCGTCTCTCCTTACACCAACATTCCATCAACGAACGCCTCGAACGAGCTCAGTGGTATATCTCTATGTGATTGTTTCCGAACTAAAGTGAACTATGTTGCACAAATCGGTGGGTGGATTGCGACACGATGCGATCATACCCTCAGGGCTGTTACATAGTGATGTCTTTACAATTATCTACTAGCTCTTGATCACATCAACTGAATAGGCGAAGTTGACTTCATGCACTTTACAACCTTGTGAAAGAAGGTGTCTAATAGCCTGCAGGTCCGCGTTCCACCGTCTCAACAGTTTTCGCAAGACTCAAATCTTTAGAACAACATTGAAGCAAGGTGACGAACACGATGAAGCAGCGCAGCTACCGCCCACAGATGAGAGAACGATAGAATTGCAGGCCCTCGCTTACCTGCGATTACGAACATGTCAGGGCGATCAGCTCTTGAATTTTAGCAGGCCAAGGCGAGCTACCACTATGCTTTCTTCACAATTTACTAGAAGTAGCCCTCTAGCAAATCCTGAACAATATCTCATGAGCGAGCAATGCCACTAGGGGTTCGGGACAGCGTGAAGTAGTGCTGCTCTTTAAGGCCAGCCACGATTGGTCAGCTTTGAGAAGGTGGGGTCAAGCGCGCCGAGCATCCCCTCCAGAACCGCAAGATGCGAACAATGGAAAGAGGCACGTTGATATCACCATAATAGAGCCTACACAAGGTTGCGAGCCCTGGTGAGGCGTGGTTTCATGTGGTGCAGTACTGATGAGGTGTGCCAATGCGGCTCAGCACTCCTTGAGGTCTGCTCCGGCGTCATTCAACATCTCCCGCCTCATCTCTTTTCCACCACAGCATTAGGGGCCATTTGTCTTCTCCGGCTCGCCAACTATCGCGACGCAGCTCAGGTATTACCGCATGCTACACCTGCAGATTTGCGACGTTAAGTCACTTCGCCGAGGACGCGGCATCGTCTCCAGGCGCCCCCAAATTTTATCAAACGACCAACCTCGCCGTAACTACACATAGACTGATATTTCAGCTCGCACATAAGGAGGCGGCAAAGTTCTTGCCGTATTCTTGAGCGTCAATCCGGATCAGCTTTTTCGACCCATTTTGACACAATCGTTTGTTTCGCATCGGCGCATACCCATCGATTTCATATGGACCCAAGACGTGGCGAGGGTTTTCGTGTCAGATTGTTTGTCGTATTGGAGACGGCAAAAGCACTCCGTCAACAGATCTGGTAGTCTACCTTCATCAGACGCCGAAATCCTGACGTAACGCCCTCATTCGACCCGTATATCTGGCTCACAGCTGTTGCCCGACGGCGCTGGTGATGGTTTCTGAATGAGACTTGTACCACTTCTGACGCAAAGGTCATCACAATCACCAACGCAAGCTTGTTAATCATACTGGTCAGGTAGAAGTGCCTGGTAAGCATGCATTCACTTAGAAGTTATAAGTACTATGTGAGCAGTTCATCAATTGTCATCTTGGTCCACATCAGCGTCTCACACTTGCATCCACGGCAACATTACAAATACTCGCAGACCTTCCACGAGATGGAGCTCTTTCATCTGCTCCTTTACGTACTAATCCTTGGCAGTGTTCACGCTTCCTTGCCTTACCATCTTTCCGATACCGGTCAGTCGATGACGGCTTTAAAGTTGAACCAATGACTAATTCTTACCCAGATGACGACCCATTAGTACCTAGGGACGTTCCACCAGCCGATTTGTATCTCTTGAGTACAAGTGTCAGTCCTTCTGGGATACTATCTTCCGCGCCGGCAATCGTCTATCCGACTACATCGACTTCCAAGGTAAACTCATCCCGTGGTACGGCGTCAGTATTGGCAACTTCTATCGTCACTTCATTGACACCACCCTCTTCTGGATTGCCTTCCACCTTTAGTGCGTCGCTATCCAACAGATCGAGCCAAGCCTTTGCCAGCAGCATCTACCTGACTTCAACAAGCAAGCTCTCTATCGTAACTTCTTCAAGCGGAATAGCCTCGGGATCAGCCTCGACGCTATCAGTTTCATTCTCAGGAACTTCGAATAGTTCTCAAAATTTGCCCTCGTCAATCTCAACCATTTCTCCAACATCATCTAGCTCCATTCATAGTACACCCGATACCCCCGTTTCGGTAAGCCAAAGTCTTGTGACAACTACTGTCACTGCGTCGAACGGTGCGCCAAGTACTCTGATTGTCACAGCCACACTGTCACAAGATACTAGCAGCGGGGAGATCATGTCTTCGAGCCAGCCCTCACAAGCTTCCACAGCTCCTGCAGCAATTCCGACTGCACCCAGTCTCGAAGCTGTGATTGGTGGCGTAGGTTACCAGCTGCCTTCTTCCGACCAAGATGCAATCGATGTGATGCTACAAGACGGTTCCATCGCTCAGCTTCTCGCAAACAAGATCATCATTGGAAGTCAGACTGTAACCGTCCCATCGGATCTGACCAGCGAAACAGCTCTTTCGGATGGTATTACCGCGAAGCCTGGGGAGGCTACAGAACCGGAAGAAGGCGATGACGACGATGACAATGGCGGTGGTGGAGGTGGAGGTCTTTTCGGGGCGCTTGGAGGTATCGCAAAGGGGGCCACATCTGCCATCGGAGGTGCCATTGATGGAGTCGGTTCTGTTACTGCAGGTGCCATTGGCTTTGCTGGAGGGACAGTCGGTGCAGCAGCTGGCCTTTCTGAACCGCTCTCCGGTGCCGTTGGCAACATGGGAAAGTTTGTATCATCACTTAACGGTATCCAGAAGTCTTTTCCTGGTAACGAACTTACCAAAGGTGCTCTGGATACATTCACTGGTGCTCAATCACTCGCCCGACAGTCCCTGAACTGGATGAAGTCAACGTCGAATCTAGCTCAGGATTTCCCTAACCTACCAGCCGACGTTCAGTCGAAGCTCAAGTCAACGGCAGCGGACTTCGCTAAAGACGATGGCCCTTTGGCTCAGTGCAAGGCGGCTATAGAGGCTTTTCGGGACTTTCCTTGGGAGGAAGCTGAGGTACCAAGCCAGACGGTGGACCCAGATACAACAGAGAAAGCCACGAACACAGCCTCGCTACAAAGTACTCAGGGCACTTCGACTGCGCAGACTACGTCGATGAAGTCATCCACTGTCATATCATCCACGGCGATGAGCGCAAGTTCTACTGTCACTTCAAGCCAGACGTCTTCTTCCAGTAGTGAAACACCCACACCGACCCCAGACGCTACGAAGAGGTACGGGATCATGAGCGAGTACGGGACATCGTGGGAAACATTCAAGCAGTTCATTACTGAACTCGATGGGGGAAATGGATACCTTGCCAAGTTGGACAGCACCCAGCAACAGATATACATCGCCAAGTTGAATGCCTCGCAGGTGTCAGAGATAAAAGAGCGATACGACTTCATCGGCAGCGTTCTTCCGTACGAATTCGATGAAACTATAGACCACAGCATTGATGAGTTTCGAGCGATTGGCCAAAGTCGCTCTTTACACACTGATCTAGGTAAACCTCCGGCACCAAAGAGTTTTATGGGTTGGTCTGCAGCCTCTTTAGATCCAGTTCCCCACTTGATACCACGAGCGTTGCTACCATCGAATCCTGATGCACCTTGGTGGAAGAAAATGCTTTCAGCCCCGCCGCGCGATATCGATGTAGCAGACTCCGGACCTCAGTTCGATCCGCCTTATCTGGCGGATGATTCTCTGGGGAAAGGAGTCACCATCTATGTTCTGGACGATGGCTTTGACACAGATAATGTTGTATGTTTGTTTTCGTATCGATCATCCACCTTGAAGCACGGGAGCTGACTTGAATAGGATTTACAAGCTGGCACACGTTCCGTCAATACAATCGTAACCCCTAACGAATTGACGTCTTTCCCGGTCATACCTTATGATCCAGCATACCCTGACAGAACCATGCCTGAACGAATTCAAGGCGGCGACCATGGAACGATGTAAATGTCATAGTACATGAACGTGAACGAGACAAGGCTGACAAAGAGAAAAGGATGGCTACAATCGCTGCTGGAGTCGAACGAGGAATCTCGCCCAAAGCAGATCTATGCTTAGTGAAGACCAAGAACACGATGAAAAGCAAATTCGACCCCAATGTCTCATACACCTTACCCATCACGACGCTGGCTTTGGCATGGTTCATCGATGCGGTGATGAAAGATATAGTGGACAGAACGAGCCAAGATCCAGGAGCAAGGTCTGTTATCAACATGTCATGGGGTAAGCGTTTAGTTATGAGCTTCAGATTGCACCAATACGTAACTCACCATCCTAACAGGCATACAAAAACCTGGTAAATCAGATGATGAGATTGAACGAATCACGAAAATCTTCGAGAATTTTCTGGATTTTTGTAAGGCGCGGAGTATACCTGTGGTGGTTGCTGCGGGGAACATGCCAGCGGTTAACTTCGTCCATGATAGCTTTCCACAAAGACTCTGGACAGCCGATGATACCATGATCATAGTCGGAGGTGTGACTGACAGTGGCGCCTTGTACGAAAAAACGGTTGAAGACCCGAACAACCAGATAACCGTGCATGCGCCCGCCAAACCCGTCACCGTCCCAAAATCTGGCGGCATAACCCCACCTGAAGGTGAAAGGGAAGGAACAAGCCACGCTGCTGCGATCACGGTAAGAAGCTATGCACGATTGGATGTACGTCGATGCTAAGTTGTACAACAGTCAGGTCTCATTGCATATTTGTATGGCCTACCGAACTGGCAAGAGATTCCGTATGTGCAACAAACCCCCATGAAGACGATATTGAAGGACCATGCATGGCTGAGGAGCAACGCAATTGCCAGCAATGATCGGACAGCAGGGAAAGTTGTGTACAATCTCGCCAGGGGAGACCCCTTCCACGGTTCGCACTCTTGTGTGCAACGTCGTGACAAGTTCGGAAAGCGACAGGACGAAGAGCTTTGTTCCCTCTCATCCATTCTGCCCACATCTATGAGGTCAGTTCCAGGAAACAGACAGACTCCCGTCCCTCTTGGTGTTTTGACTAATGCTCTACAGCTCTTCTAGGACGACCTCTGCCTTTTCTACAAGTGCTACCATGTCTTCCATGACCTCCTCCCTTTCTGCACGTGTCAGCATCTCTTCAGCGACTACCAATTCTTCCTCCACGCCACATAGCAGTCAGATGAACAGCTCTACCAAGTCTCTCGTCTCGTTGGGTGGAATGGATATTTCGCCAGCTACTTGGTCATCTCAAAGCTCGGAAGCGTCATCAGAGTCCCCTCAGCCGATGACGTCCCCCACACCTACACCTACCCCAACGCCTACCGACACAACGGAACAATCGGCACCACCAGCAACTACATCCGATGGATCTGAAGCAGCTTGCGAAAGATGCCATGACGCCGTACAGTCGTGTTTGGTCGAATGCAGACGTGTTGATCACTTCTGCGCGAAGTCCTGCACGTGCGACAAAGCTCAGCAAAACCCAGATTGCACGGGATGTGAGATTCCCTGCAATAGCTAGAATGACTCGCGATCGCATGACTGGGACTGTAGTTTCTAGGCGATATCGGTGTGGGGCAGCTTAAATTGCGTCCGAGGAGAGTCGCATGCAGGCGAAAGTCGTGATCTAGTTACCTGCTTTAGATTGTTTCAGGCACCTCTCTTCTCGCCCACAGTAATGTTGTTAAGAGAACCTTGGTCTTCTTTATTTTTCTTCGTCGTATCTCCACTGTCTTTACCTTTAGCAAAAGTTCTCGTAACATACATGGAAAGATCCGTCTTATGGGGTTTCTTTGAACACCGTCGTTATTAATAAAATACTGATACAAAATATATCATCAGGAAATCGCTTGCTAATTCCATCCCACGACGCCTTCCGCTAACGTCAAAGGCCGCTGCGTTGACCCTGTCATGACCGAGACTCTTCTTCCAATGATGCCCTTGTCACCAACACCCAAATGCAGTTTCTCTGGTAGATGCATCATGCCTCCTAGCGAACTCCCGATTTCGAAGGAGTATAAAGAGTCTGCTATACTTTCTGGTGGTGGCGCGGAGAGATCGCCGTCACGACTATTTCACGTCGTTAGCCATCTCCACCTGCTCTAAAACGCAATGGTAGACCAGCATGACACGTACTGTATAACGAGCCAATGGCTATTTTGTTGTGAGGCATTGTCAAGGCCCTGGCACTCGACACTAGTACCAGATTTGGAGAGCGGGTTGGTAAAAAGTAGAAATATTTCTTGTTCTGAATGCGTTCGGGCTAAGTGGGAGGTTGGGCGCATGACTGCTATTGAACCGCCTTGGCTGACACGATTTGAGCTACCGTTGCACATGGTAGAAGTGATTTGATGTATAAGAGTGTCTCGTTGATGGACTAGGTGCTATGCGGACAGCACTTTGAGATCGATGGGAGGGCAATGTTACACAAGACAGGAAAGCGTAAGAGCGAGTTGGGTGTAAAATTGGATATGATCGACGATAAGTGCCGGAGAAAGAAAGACTATGTAGTTTTTAGAGTGTTCACACCGTTTCGTAACTTGGTTGTCGGGGATTTGAGGTTTGAGAGTGAATGCGTGTCTTTGAGCAAGTTTCAGGAGAGCACCCGATTGGTCAATGCACATGCGCTAAAATCCACCATGGTGCTCTCAAGGTGTTTGTATGTACATCAAGCGACAACAGTATACATGGAGTCTATATCATCCGTGCCATTCTTTGTTGTTTTCAGATTCCACTCCATAGCTTAGATGGAAGCCTTGAGCACGCTGAACGCGTCTGCGCGCGATCCTAGGTAACGCTCCTCCGCGGTCTTCCAGTTGATGACGTTCCAGATGTTCTTGACGTAGGCAGCCTTGCCGTTCTGGTATTGGAGATAGTACGCATGCTCCCACTAAAACTCGAATTAGTCACACACGACCATTGCTACGAGACTAAGAGCGACTTACCATGTCGACACCAAAGATGGGAACTTCGCCCTTACCAACAACAGGATCTTGGTCCTTGGTCGTCACGATAGACAGCCTTTGCTCCTTGCCCATGTCAGTTTTGATTAACCAGCCCCACCCACTTCCTTGAATCCCCAGCAAAGCGGCGCTGAAGGCTTCCTTGAACTTGTCCTCATCACCCCATGTCGCCTGAATCTGTTTGACGAGCTCCGGAGCAGCAGAGATCTTGGCCTCATTCGAGCTAGCAGGTGCAAGGTTTTGCCAGAAGAGCGAGTGGTTGATGTGACCACCAGCGTTGAATTTGATGCCTTGCTGTATGGAGACCTGAGAGGTAATGTCGGAGGTTGAAACAGCCTCGGCCTGGGTCTTGAGAAGTCCGTTCAAGTTGGTGATGTACGTCTGGTGGTGTTTGCTGTGGTGCAGCTCCATGATCTGGGCAGAGATGTGCGGCTCCAACGCCTGTGATTCGTGAGTATGACGTATGCTGAAGCGAATTGATCATCGGATGTTATACTTACATCGTACGCGTATGGCAGCGGAGGAAGAGTGTACTGTGGTGCAGACATAGCGCCGTATTCGAAGGGTTGTTGTTCTGAAGCAAAGACGGTAGGTGTAGAGATGGAAGGAAAGAGAACGAACGACAACATCGATATGCCCCGCATGATGCCTGCCCCTCAACACAATCGATAGGTATGGAACTTCGAGTACGTTCGTCAGAATGCTTGGTCGTCACCAACAGGGTGCTCTGAATGTATGCCGCCCGATCGGGTTTAGGGCTCTGGAAACTGCCTCAATTGCGCGCGATGCCGCTCAATGTTCCGAGACACCCTCTCCACAAAACGAAACAAGAAAGCAAGTAGATAAGGAAGTAGTGTTTCTCGAATGGATAGATGCTATGGTACTTGCTGCTGTAATGCAGGAGAAGAGAAGTAATGGCTAGCTACAGTCTGCTTTGGAGTGTGCAGCTGCGATGGAATGACTAAAGATATGGAGTGACAGAAGATGGTAGTGACCGTACCCTTGACGTGCTTTGGACTCGATGACTATTGTTGTGCAGCGTAATGGAAATGCAGTGCTTCACAAATGCGATGTTGAGATGGGATGAGAACCTAAACGTGTTGCTGTTGTCGGACTTCGGGGTCTCGAACTTGCCGACATAGGATGAAACACGACTTAACCCGTCCTGGACTAGTCCCAAATGTCGCAATCATCACACATCTCGTGCCTAAACACACCTCGTGTGTAACATTAACCTCAACTGCTGCATCGATGACTCTGATCTCTACGTGAATAGTTTCGAACCCACATCTAGTCAGCTCTCACAGGCAGTTTATCTCCTCAAGACCTTGACTAAAAGTGTGTAGTCCGTGTAGATCAGGCTGCTTCCAGCGTCTCGTTCCCAGATGAACCCATCCCGATCCAACAGCTCGAAGTCGTACCTCCATAATAATTTCGCCATGATCAGCCTTATGCTTTGCTGCGCCATATGCCTTCCAATGCACGCCCTACTACCAATCAGGAAGGGACGACTGGCAGACCTATTGTCACCATCGAACCCGTTCTCCTCCGCACCTTCCAACCATCTCTCCGGTCGAAAACTAGCAGGGTCATTAAAGTACTGTGGCGATCTCTGAATCGTGTATAGGTCAGCCGAGACAATGGTGCCTGCGGGTATATATGTTCCCGCTATAGTGCAAGAAGGAGCAGTGCGTTGCGCTGTTTTGCCGTTCGCTGGTGGAAGCAAGCGCAAAGTCTCCCTGATGCAAGCGTTCAGGAACGGTAATCGTGCAAGTCGTTCGCCCGTGATGTCGGCTTCGCTGGTGAATGTAGAACGTATCTCAGCACATAGTGTGATGTAAGTGTTTGTGTATCGCAGGACATGGTAGAATGTAGATGCTAGCGTCGTAGCTGTAGTCTGATACCCAGCGAGGCTTAAAGCTATCAGTAGACGTCATTGCGGGTAGGGAAAGGATGCCACTCACGTTAGGCCCATCGCGTTACTGAAGAAAGCATCCGCGTCGAGCGTCAATCCTTGCTTTTCGCTGCCCATGATAGCCGAGATGAAGTCTTCTCTGCCATCCTGCCTATCAATACAATCGCGTAGTCTCTTGGATGGGACAAGCTTCGACAGCTGAGAAGGAATCGGCATTGCGGAGATAAGGCTTCTGGCTGTCTCAAGCGCAGGGGCTACACCAGGCATGACCAGCATGAAGCTCAAGGCCTCCACTACAGGCATTGATCCTTTGCCCAATCTTTTCAAGGACTCGTATGTTGCTTCACATAAGGTCAGCTCGATGTCAAGTGTCTATGGTGCCGCACTGGAACTTACGTCGTTTTCCAGCCATCAATGGCTCCCCAAAAGCAAGATCACCTATGATTTCCCAAAACATTGTCTCTAACTTGTCGGCAAGATCTATCTCGGTATCGTTCACAGCAATCTCGTCGAAATCGGGCATTGCTCTTTCGATATGCAGTTTCTGGATCGGCTCTTGGCTCGCGAGTGCTTGAGGTGTGAAAGCTTGTTGAATCACTTTATGTAGTCTCTTGTGGAGCGCTGGATCCGGGATAGTGATGAGAGTTGGAGCATTCAAGACAAGGTCCGAGAAAAGAGTCAAGAACGTTCCAGCTTTGGAGAAACGACCATCTTCTTGCTTTGCATATATCGTAGTCTCTGCCTCGAATGTCGCGAATGACACTTCGTTCGGTGCGATTCGGACGACAGGCCCTGTCTGTTATTAGCAGGGTTGCTTCTACAATACTAGTCTTGGCAGTTCTTACCATATCTGTTATGAAGAGCTTGAAGATCTGAATTGAATTTCATGCGGTAGAGAGCCCTCATGCCCCATATCTTCTAACTATCAGGAAAACAGTACTCAGTTTTGATTGGAAGAACGCACTGGAGAGAACTTTGCTAGGAATGGACCAGGAATATGAGCAAGTGGGTGCAAATAGCACCCATAGATTATGACCGATGTTAGAACGAAGATGGCCTGCGAAGGCGAGCTTGTCAGTACACAGTGATGAGTCGAAGTATAGGAGTGTAAGAACATACAATTGCTACTATTACAACAGCCTGCGGAACGTTTTCCAGCTGCTGTACATAGGAGATTCCTGCCATAGTGGCTTTCGCTGAGTGTGCTTGGAGTTTGGACTTCGGTATCCAAGGATAGATAGTTTGTTGTTCCCACAGAAAACATGGAAAACTGCAAAGCACACCATACGACTCGTCGACCCTGTGGCATGCAAATACAGTAAAGTTCTTGTCGTGAGTGGTTCGATTCCTTCCTTTCTCGTCCTAGGCATTGCAGCCGCATTCACTGGCGCAGGACCGTGGACATCTTCCACGTCGAGACTGCTTGCCGATTCTCGCGTGCCGCTATCTGGCTAATGACGCTAGAATAGTTCGCTCCTTCCACAAAACAATAGCTTGACATTAGCGTAGGATTCTCTGAACGCTGGTTACGACGACGTGCAGGCGTCGCAACATGCTCCCGCATCTAGGAAGTTGTTATTGCATGTAGGGTGCCTTAAGATGTACCATGCGTCGCTAGCGGGTGGGTCAAATGCATGTAATTTGGACCCTGAACGGTCCGCCCCGCAAGCCAGCCTCCTCCGTCAGCGCAGAGTGGCTGACGACCTACCAACGAGGAATCGTGGTAAAAACGCCACAGATTCGATGTTTCTTGTCAGGTGACTCGAAAAGTCGTCGTATGTAGTATGGAGTAGAAGGATTCGCTTCGCGCTCAAGAAGTTTCATTGGTGGAAAATCATCATGATCTTGTACATAACGCACGGAATATACGTATCGGTAGTGAATATGGTATGTCATAGTACTGCAGCCGTTGAAAACGTGCTCGCATTGCAGCAGACGAGAAATCCGAATTGGTAGTCGCGAATGCACGCGCTGCAGAAGGAAGCACTTCTTACGCGGCTGGTCCAGACGGTTGGGGCGTACTCACTGATACGTGCCGCTCAGGATGATAGCGTGCGCGGCATCTGGACTCAAGTGTTACCCTGATTCTGTCGGAGACGTATCTATCGTATGGATGTAAGGGTAACGTTGATAAGCTGGAAGGAATGACGCGAATAGCCGGTGGCTAGATTCCAAGGCCGTCCATAGGGTTCCCACAATTAAGTAGACGAAAGAAGGACATCCTCCGACTCACAAAGCTCTTTGCTTGACTCGTTGTCGCCGCTAGATTGGGACTGTGGCAACCAATTGAATAGAAGTGAAACGAAAGTCACGTGCCGTGTATGTTCAATGACAACATGTACAAATGCTGTTATCAAGTTCTTCGTGAGCGAGAAAGTGTGGATTTCCAATAAACCCTTATTTTGTGTTACGATAATCTTTCATCACGAAACATATCGTAAAATGGGGTCGCTCTCATATCAGTCCAAGCTGGTTTCTTTTGATGAATCCCGACGAACCGGATGCTTCACGACACTTCCCATTCGTGTCCATTCTCGAAATGATCTAGCTGATGCAGCAAGTCGTCAGTTTGTCAAGGACTGGGCTAGAGAGATGGGAGATGGGCGAGAACAACACACCTATTTCTCTTTCTCGCCAGTGGGGAATTGGTCATCCTTGATTTATCCCGAGGCCATTCCGGAGAGATTGGGTGTCTTAGCATACCTGTCGGATTTGGGATTGATTCATGACGGTAACCAAATCATCCTGCTGATCTAATAGCGCTTCTAACGAGAATATAGACGGCGGCGAGGGTCTCAGTATCGAAGATGCGCAAGTTGAGCACGGCGATCTTTATGCCGCCTTGGATCCCGACGATGTCAGCACCATGACTCCAGATTCAAGAGCGATGAAGACCAAGAAACTTGTTTCGCAGTGCATTCTTGAATGCGTCAGTCTTGACCGTGAATTGGGTCTGAAGATGCTTGCTGCGTTCCGCGACGTCTGGCTCGCGATCAGCGAAAGAAACAGCGACAAGGAAGCCCAAACTATGGAAGAATACCTGAAGTATCGGAGCGAGAACGGCGGAATGCTGTAAGTGATGCAATCACTTAGTTCCCAAACCTTAGCTCATCTTTGCCAGAGTATTCTGGCCAATGCTTCAATTCAGCCTTGGGATGTCTATCTCAGAAGCCGAGGAAGCACTTGTACAGCCCATCATCGACGCAGCCACTGAAGGACTTCTTCTAGCAAATGACTATTTCAGCTGGGAACGGGAGTATAGAGAACTGCAGTCCGGTCAGTCGAAGAGGATTGTAAGCGCTGTGGACTTGTTCATCAGGACGAAGGGACTTTCGATCGACGACGCAAAAGATGAAGTCAAGCGCAAAATCATCACGGCTGAGCGTGACTTTTGTGAGCGCCGTGATAAACTCTACAAGGCCTGTCCCGACATATCCTTGAAACTGAAACGTTGGATTGACTGCGCTGGCTTAGCTGTTTCGGGGAATCACTACTGGTGCTCGGCGTGCCCGAGACAGAATGCATGGAAGCACGCTGATACACCTATCGCCAATGGTGTCAAAAGAAAGCTGTCGCATGGTGCTGTGGTCATCAAACAGGAAGCTCCATTGAAGAAAAGGAAAGACTCTCCCGTCTTTGACTTGGAATCCAGCGCAAGTGAGTCTGGCCTCTCTGAGGTCTCCAATTTCCCTTTCTACAAGCCTTCAGAATTGGCACTGGAGGCGCCATCAAAGTATGTTTCAAGCATGCCTTCGAAAGGCGTCCGGGCCACACTCATCGAGGCTCTTAACATATGGCTTCATGTGCCATCTGATCGGATCAAGGCCATCATGTCAGTGATCAATTCACTGCATAACGCTTCTCTCATTCTCGATGATCTCGAGGATAATTCCCCGCTTCGAAGAGGCTATCCATCGACACATATCCTGTTTGGGCAGGCCCAGTCAATCAACAGCGCTAATTTCATGTTCGTTCGCGCTGTACAGGACGTCGCACAGAGCTTGAGTCCAGCTGCTCTTGTTGCGGTCCTTGAAGAACTTGAGGGCCTGTATCTAGGTCAAAGCTGGGACCTGTACTGGAAACACAACCTCGCATGCCCAAGTGAGGCTGAGTACGTCAACATGGTCGATCATAAGACCGGTGGCATGTTTCGCATGTTAATACGACTCATGCAAGCGGAGAGCGAGGTGACGCCGCAGTTAGACTTTCACAGATTGACACTGCTGTTCGGCCGCTTCTTCCAGATTCGGGATGACTACATGAACTTCCAGGATTACACGGCACAAAAAGGTCTCTGTGAGGATCTAGACGAAGGAAAATTCTCGTATCCAGTTGTATACTGCTTGGAAAATTTTCCGGAGTACCGTGGGCACTTCCTAGGTGTGTTCCGGCAACGCCCTACGATCGCCACCGTGGACGCACATCCTCTATCGAAAGAGAGCAAGCAACATTTGACGACTTGCCTGAAGAAAATCGGAGCATTTGAGAAGACGATTGCTTGCCTGACGGATATGGAACGCGATTTGGAAATAGAAATCGACCGGCTTGAGCAGCAGACGGGCGAGGCGAACCCAATGCTTCGCTTGTGTCTCGCAAAGCTCAGCGTCAAAGGCATCGCGAGGATTGGTGAAGTAGGCACTAGCAAATGATCGCTCGGGGGCCTTACTCTCCCGCTAGCCACAGCCGTCTTGTGCCGCTGTGGGTCGCTTAGCTGCAAGGACACTAGTTGCTAGCACAAACGGGAGACGAATCCTACGTATTCATTACTTCTTGTTGTAGTTTTGCCTTAGCCCACCGGCCTTATGCTTTCGCGGAAAGTGTTAAGTATCTTGTTCATGTACCCAGGTACCCTTGCTCCCACATGAAGGATCGCCGTACGTGCGTGTTGTGGAGTCAAGGGTGCGGCACAGATACGTTAGATACAGGACTGAGTAACTCCCCAACAATCTTGATTTTTTCGTATCTACAGCCGAACGGTACAGCTAAGACTTATCCGACTTAGCTTCACATGAGTCGGTCTCTACAAGCCGATGGGTGGCCTGACATACAACGAAGTCGAGAACGTCTTATGCCCACCAAAAGCTCCAAGTCTCAAGGTTGTCTATTCAAGACTTTCGTGTTTCGTCATCAAATATACAGCGATGTGGCAATCAACAACTCTACCTTGGCTGTATGCCATCTACGCTTCTATCGGCAACAGCAAAGGCATAACAGCAGATTACGGTTCTTGTCATGATGCCGTACGTTGAAGAAAAATGTCAAGCAAACAGTAACTATGGTCTAACACATGCAGTGCATCCTCCTTTCGGAAACACTCTCGGTCGAGATGACCGGCACTAATGTGTCTGATGTCGGACATGCTCCCATCGTTGCTAATCAGACCTCCGTGAGATCTCTCTTTTGGGCACAGCAACAACAGTCCGCTCAGCCAGCGTGTCTCGTCCATATCCGTTCTGCCGAAGATATCGCAGCCGTCGTATCCGTCTCACGCACAAGTGGCTGCCCTTTCGCTGTTCGCGGAGGGGGTCACTCAGATATCCAGGGTGCGAGCAATATTGATAGGGGCATCACGGTCAACATGGCGGGTTTGAACGATGTCATATTAGATGAGAGCGAAGGATTAGTCAAGGTCGGCGCTGGCGCGACATGGGGAGATGTGTACAAGGAACTTGAGAAAGTCAACAAGACCGTCGTGGGTGGCCGACTCACTGGGGTTGGTGTTGGTGGATTGCTGCTAGGTGGTGGGCTGAGCCATTTCTCAGGCATGCACGGCTGGGCATGTGACAATGTTCGTAACTACGAGGTAAGGAACTGGAAACTAGATAGCGGGCACAGACTGATAGCACACTAGGTGGTTCTTGCTAATGGCAGCCTCGCAAGTGCTTCCGAGTCGTCAAACGCGGACCTCTATCTCGCTATGCGCGGTGGGGGAAATAGCTTTGGCGTTGTCACTCGTTTTGATCTTGACGTATTCCAGCAGGGACCAATGTGGGGAGGGTTACATGTCTGGCCATTGCTGCCATCAGTGACTTCGGCTCTCACTCGCGGCTTTGTCAAATTCGCACACGACGCCCCCTCCGACCCACATGTATCACTATTTGCTGGCCTAGGCTACAAGCAAGGCAACTTTGCTTGGGCCGCAGGGCAGTACGACGCGCTAGGAAGGGTTGAACCTCCAATCTTCACCCAGTTCAAAGACAATGTAGAAGCGTATGGTACAGCAAAGATTATGAGCACGGCGAGAGTGACTTCGGTGTCGGACCTTGCAGATGAGCTCAATCAATCGGAACCCGCCGGTATGCGGAGCCGGTTCACAACAGCAACCTTTTCCGCCAATGTAGGGCTGTTAGCACTCATGGTGGACATATTTGTGGAGCAAGTACAGAAGGCGCTAGACAATGGGTTACAAGATGACCAGGGGTTTGCACCGATGCTGGGCATCCAGCCACTAACGCAGAATATCTTAAAAGCCCAAACGACACGTGGAGGGAATGTCATGGGCCTTCATGACGACCAAGCGCCTTTAGTTGGTGAGTCCTGCCATACATCCTTCTTCAGATGACGCTAATCTACTTTACTTCATAGTTTGTTCCTTTGGATGGGAATGGTCTCGCGAATCTGATGACCCAACTGTCATTGCCGGTATCAAAGCTGTCCTTGAGCAGTCTGTTTCGGCTGCTAAGGAGAGAGGCTTGTATCATCCCTTCAAGTACATGAACTATGCCGCAAAAGATCAAAATCCTGTTCGAAGCTATGGGAAAGAGAACGTTGAGTTTCTGAAGCGGGTTCGAGAAGCATATGATGCTGATGGCGTCTTCACTACTTTGATGCCCGGAGGGCACAAAATCACCTAACGTACCAGGGATGTGTAGTGCCAGTTTCCCTTCCCAGACAGGCAGAATGGGAAATTCTACACGAATGCCTTCCCTCAAGATGGTATTCCATGTTGTCTAGAAATTACTAAGTCTCGCTGCGGACCCATAGATTCAACATGGCGTATGTAGGAGAGAATGGAAGAGCTGGAAACGATGTAACAAGACCATTCCTAACGCAGTCGTCCACGAACCCCACACTAAGCGAAGTCAGGACGATAAAGGTCCATAGGTATCCGATGACACGCCATCGTCGATTTCGCCAGCCAAGCTGTTCTCGAGCGATGGAGATAGCAAGGTCTTCTAGTAACATAACTATTGGCATGATCGCAAAGAAAGCCAGCGTTTTTGTGAAATTCTCGGATCGGATGGCAATCTTTGCGGCTGCCCAATGGTAGATCCCAGAGATGGCAAAAGCGATGTGGTACTGGATCTGACGACTCGCCCATGATCCTTGGGGAGCGCATGCGACGTGTCTCGCAACATAGCGGCTCGGGGTCTTCAATGCTCTGCGGAAATTCTGGTGCCATGTCCTGTTCCAAAAATTGTTCAGGGTGTAGCACATGGCCCATGCCCCTTTGAGTGGGTGTACCTCTTCGATGACATCCCAGAAAAGGCCAGATGTGACGCCGAACAGACAGATGACATGATATATAATGTCCATTGGCGGAATAGTTGACGCCCACCAGCAGCCAGTAGCCAGGATTCGCGGAACAAAGTGCAGGTCGAGTATACTTGTTCTTCCGCTGTCCGTCAACCATAGGAGAAGCGCGCCTGCAATGTCATGAATGACGTATTGCTGGAGAATTCTTCGCAGTGATAGGATCAAGAAAGACGACTGAGATGATCCTGCTGGAGGTGCTGGTGGGAGATGCGCAGTACCCCAGCTCCAGCCAATTCCTCGAGTGGAATAGGCATTACTAAAACACCATCGAACCTTCTGTAGCGATGAAAGCGAGTGGTATACTGGAATGGCCTTCTCTCCATTGCTCTTCTTCCGGATGCGTATATGCTCCACGTACGGATCTTCTAGAACGAGCAAGTTGAAATTCGTCAAGCTGACGTAGAGAACTACATAGTGGTACTATTAGTGACTAGGACTGACAGGGGTTGATCATGCATCCTGACCTGTACCAAATGTATAGTCCTTCGCTACATCAGTTCCGGCGGGAACGAATGACACGATGGTAAAACAAAAAACCAGAAATGGAAGCAACAGGAGCCATCGGAGCTGCCGCTGTATGCGGGAGCCGAATAATAGGAGAAATGGAGTTGAGAGCCAGATAAGACCCACAAAATCTGCGCGTTCTAGAGTCATTGGACGGAATATAGTATTGGACGAGTTTTCGTAGGGGAGGCAAAGCTGAGCTGTTGATATCTGACTCGAGTGAATGCTTCTGGTGATCATGACATCCCCACTTATGTACTGGGGATGAAGACTACAGACCTTCCCATCAGCGTTAGGCCAGCGAGCTTGTTACATTGTACTCAGCCCGCTTGTGTAGGACCAAAGCACGCAAATATTCACTGCATTAGCGTGTCAGTAGTTCCCTAGCCCCTGCATACACCTGGGTAGTCTTACATGCAGCATGCATTGCATTGCTGCAGCAGTGAATCCTTCTCGGACGCAGACACCACGGGGGATGCTGTATCAATGACCAACCGAGCTGTAACCTTATCGAAGCAACGTATCCCAACTTTAGACTTCTTTTCTATCCCCGTCTTGCTTCTCCGCACCTGACATCCCAAGAACTTGCAGATATGACGCTTTTGAGTTCTACACTCACGAATATGGACATACCCATAACTTTGGTGTCTGTGTTTGTGGTTTCCATCCTCTATTTCTGCTATGTTACCGTGTATCGTCTCTTCTTGAGCCCGATCTCACACTTTCCCGGGCCGAAACTCGCGGCATGGACTTATTGGTACGAGTTCTGGTACGACGTCGTTGCCGAACCCGAGTATACGTTCAAAATAGGCCGACTCCACAAGGAATATGGTACGTGTTTGCTCTTGTTTGAACCCTGACGTATCGAACTGATTGGTTTGAAGGTCCTATTGTCCGCATCAACCCGGACGAGATACATATTGCAGACCCTGACTTCTACGACACGGTTTATGCCGGCAGTGGACGCAAGCGTGACAAGTGGGATTGGATAACCCGGTCCTTTGGCGTTGATGAGAGCCTGATCGGCACACTCAAGCACGATGAGCACCGCGTACGCAGGGCTTCTCTTTCCCCATATTTCTCCAAGCAAAGTGTGCGAGCACTGCAACCGCTGGTCGACCGCAATATGAGCATCTTGCTAGAGCGTCTACGCCAATTTGCCGATTCTGGTTTACCCCTTAAGCTGGATGATGCTTACGCAGCATTAACCAATGGTGGGGCAAATTCTTCACTTTGAGAGATCGTTTACTGATTTACATCCTCCGGTGTAGACATCGTCGAGGACTACGCGTTTGGGAGAAGCGAACATCGTCTAGAGGCCCCAGACTTTGATCCATCATTCCGGGATGCAATGCTGCAGGGTGGGAAAGCTGGACATGTTTTGAAGCACTTCACATGGTTGATGGACTTGCTGAGGAAGCTTCCCGACTCACTGCTCCTCAAGCTGAGTCCAGCAATGGGCGCGTACTCTCAGCTTCAGACTAGCGTCAAGCGTCAGGTCGCCGAAATCCAGCACGCACACCAGACGCACTCCTACGACAAGACACGCCGCACCATCTTTCATGAGATTCTCAATAGTAAACTTTCCGACTACGACAAGTCGACAGATCGTCTCTGGCAAGAGGGTGAGGTCGTTGTCGCGGCAGGAACCATTACCACTGCCTGGGCGCTGGGCGTCTCAACGTACTTTGTGCTCGCCACTCCAGAAATTTTGCGCAAGCTCAAGGCCGAGCTGGAAGCCGCCATTCCCGATCCTTCACAGCCACTCAACCTTATCACACTTGAATCCTTGCCCTTCCTCACTGGTGTGGTTCAAGAAGGCGTGCGTCTAAGCCACGCCATCTCGCATCGCTTGCATCGCATCTGTCCTGACGAGACTCTCGTTTACCAGGATGCTGGAAACAAGTGTGAATGGCACATCCCGCCTGGCACACCTCTTAGTATGACCAGTAACCTGGTCCACCACGACGAGCGCGTCTTTCCGAATTCGCACGACTTCCAGCCCGAACGCTGGCTTGATAACCCCCGCCTCGATCGCTATCTAGTATCATTCGGCAAGGGTGGTAGAGCTTGTCTCGGCATCAATCTTGCCTATGCAGAACTGTACCTCACGCTGGCTGCGCTATTCAGGGTGTATGGTACCGAGGAGGTTGAGGGCAAGGACGACGTTGGGAAACTGCAGTTGTTCGAGACCAGTGCTGCTGACCTTGTGATTACAAGTGACACTGTTGTCCCTGTTATGCCTGAGGACTCCAAGGGATTGAGAGTAAAAGTACATTAGGATGTGAACTCGCGGTACTGGTGTGAAGCACGATGTATCGACCCTTGAGATTACTCCCAGTATTGCTTCGTGCACTGCACTTGGTTCAAGATGACTTTTGCATGTTGACACGTTTTAAGCATCATCAGCGTAGATGGTGGTTTTGGCTTATTCAGCCCTTCCAAGCTTACCTTGGAATGCAGGTAGCGAAGACGATGACCCAACTTCATGCAATGTAAAGCTCGGTCACTTCCCACAAGATCAAATCAACCATGTCAACATATTTGTCGGACTTATGCGACGACATTACCCTTCGCGTCTGCTTGAGTAGCTTCGTTAGCAACAAACCCCCACTCTCGCCTTGCAGCCAGGTCAAGAGTGGGGGAAAGGCCCGTCTTTGTCGATATCTATACCCATTGGCCAGCACATACTCAAAGCCACTTCCCCGCAACATAGTATTGCGCCAGCCTCTTATTTCCTCTTATGTGGTCTGCAATCGTCTGTGGCTCTACACGTTGGGAATGGGATGTCCCTTGTTGACGCCAGATTATGGATCCACATTCACAGATAGTAAAGATAGCATTCGTCTGGTCCAGATAGGGTGTCGATCCGGAGGTTTCTAGATTAATCTAGCTGCCCCACTCTCGGGATAGCCATGACAGATTGAGGGATATAGGGCTGGAAGCGTATGACCATTATAAGACGGCAGACACAGAATGTAGCCTGCTACCGATTGAACCGACAGCTACAGCTGTCGAGACTTTTTCATAGCGTCGTACTTCCTTTCAACATAAAAGACAATGACCGACGAAAGAAAGTCCCTTGAGAAGGGCGAAACATCGTCCACAATCCACACAATCGAGCCTGAACTCGGCATCAGCGAGCCCGTCAATGCTCTTCAAAGATTTGCAAACAAGCTAGATGCCGTCTGTGGTGTCGAAGCCCGCGGTATCGAGCGGATACCAGAAGAATTGCGCGAACGAGTTATAACGTATCGCGACTACATCCATATGTTTACCATGTAAGCTTGTCACAATGAACGCTCCACGCCATCACAGCGACTAACTGTGTACTTAGCTGGTTCTCCATGAACTGCACTGCAAATCAGCTTACTTTGGGTGTCCTCGGGCCCGTGAGTTACAATCTAGATCTCACCGATTCGCTCATGTACGTCCAGCCAGCCGTTCGAGTCTCTTCTTGTAACATGAATGCGAACATACAGCTAATACCACCAAAGACTCTGTCTCTTCGGCACAATCTTCGGATCCGTATGCACTGGCTACATATCCACATTTGGGCCGCGCTCCGGTCTGCGCACCTTGAACGTAGCCAAGTACACAATGGGTTGGTGGCCATCAAAACTCTGCGTTATACTCAACCTATGTATCGAGATTGGTTACGGACTCATCGATTGCTTGGTGGGCGGCCTGCTCTTATCTGCGGTGAACGGCGGAGGCATGTCTGTCATCGTTGGTATCGTCATCGTTGCGCTCATAACCTGGGTCGTGGTTACTTTTGGCATAAAGTGGTTTTACAAGTTTGAGCAGTACGTCCACTCGTTTCACGTTCTTCTCGCAAGCAATACGGAGACGTTTTGCTAATTACGCGTAAAGATTTGTTTGGGCGCCCACCGTTCTCGTCCTCTTCATCCTCATCGGCGTCGCGGGTCCACATTTCGACACCACCCTCGCCTCATCCGGATCCGGCGCCGTCCTCCACGGAAACCGGCTCTCGTACTTCTTCCTCGTCGCGTCTGGTCCCTTGAGTTGGTCATCCGCATCCGCTGACTACGTCGTGTACTATCCCAAGACAACAAACCGGTGGTTCACATTCGCTGCCACAACCTGCGGTATCACGTGCGGGAAGCTGCTTATCGAGTTCCTGGGTATAGGTCTCGGCTCTGGATTGTTGAAGAATCCTACGTGGCAGGAAGCTTTCGACTCGGATGGTATCGGCGCGCTTGTCGTGGAGGCATACCGCCCGCTAAATGGTTTCGGTAGTTTCTGCTGCGTGATTCTAGCTGTGTGCATTGCTGCGAACAATATCCCGGGTACGTACGCTGCAGCACTCAACTGGCAGCAACTTGGTGCGCCATTTGCGAAGATTCCCAGACCTATCTGGAGTACTTTCTCCTGCATAATCTTTACCATCATCGCCATTGCAGGCCGCGACTCACTCTTCGATATCTTCATCAACTGGCTGAGTTTGATTGGGTACTGGACCATTATCTGGATCACCATGACGGTCCAAGATGAATACATCTTTCGCAAAGGCGTTTTTGACTGGGAAATCTGGAACCGCAAAGATCTGTTGCCACACGGGTTTGCGGCCTTGTTTGCCATGATAGTGGGATGGGTAGGCGCTGTGTTGTGTATGTATCAGACATACTTCACAGGCCCTATTGCGGCGCTAGTTGGAAACGGAGCAGATTTGGGGCTTCCCGTAGCTATGGGACTGACCATTGTGTGCTACCCGCCGGCTAGGTGGCTGGAGCTGAGGTATGTTGGGCGATAGATTAGTGTTAGGGGCGTGCACACCTGCGCCGTGAAGAAAGCGAGAATTGAAGCTTGAACAGTCGCGAGAAGCGAGTCTGAATCTCTCCGACGCGTGAATCAAATGGTTTTTCGAAGCCGTGGGACACAGCTTTCATTCAGACATCGGTGGTGTAATAACACACGAAGTCTTCTCGTCTCGGCATGGCGGCTTATCGGTAAGCGTGGTAACGATGTCGTCATCGTCATGTCCTCTCCCTTACCCATATGCTCATCCATTTTCCAAGCCCAAATCTCCTTACGAGGCCGCAATGACACCACAGTGAGATATCGATGCACCATATCGTGACGGGACGTAGTTTCCGACAATGTGGTTAGAGTTATTATCCCCGCTCTTGGCAAACGTGGGGCTTCGCAGCTTAGCTTCGCGCATCTTTCGACGATAACGCAGGAATGATAAACAACTTCATCGTTACTCGCAGCTTCAGCTCAACACCTTCCTCATACAAACTGGATGCCAAGAGAGTGATATGCACGATGTCGTGATGTCATACGCGACATGACGGCTCGTAACCGGCGAGATGGTAGATTAATGGCCGGGGATGTAAGCGGAGGAGTTGAGCGACGGTGGGTGGGATGGTAGGACGGAGTATAAGATCTGATGCCTGATCGGAGATATCAGCGCACCAGGTCTGTTGACTCTTGATCGTTCAGGCACCATGCGCTTCTCTAACATCGCGGTTGCTACTCTGGGTGCTATCGCGAGTGCGGCACCGACAGCTTCGCAGTCCCAACCACGTCAAGCAGCAACTGCCAGTGAGCGACTTGGTCTGACATGGCTCGGCAGTAACAGTAGTTTGCCGAAAGTTCTGTAGGTATTGCGGATGAACGTGGTCTACACACCTAACGCATTCTAGTGTCCTATTCACCGGAGGCACCATTGCAGGAGGCTCAATATACGGTGCTCTTGACGACACACAATACGGCCAGCTAAGCCAAACAGGAGAGGACATTATTGCCCGCAATCCCTACCTTCTCAACAACACGCAACTGGCCGTCTCGAACTGGACCACAGAAGATGATGGCTCGACAGGAACAAATGACGCTCTAGTCATGAACATGACGCGTTTCGCCCACGATGCACTCTGCTCAGAAGACAGTGACATTGTCGGTGCAGTATACACCCACGGCACCAACTCTCTCGAAGAAACAGCCTTCCTCATGGACTCGCTCGTAAACTGCGGAAAGCCCATTGTCGGTACCGGAAGCATGCGTCCATTCACCCATCTCTCTTGGGACGGAGAAGCCAACTTCTTCGACGCCGTGATGCTAGCTGCAAGCCCAGAGTCGCAGAACCGAGGTCTAATGGTGGCTTTCAATGCGCGCATCATACCGGGATATTGGGTCACGAAGCTGCATTCGACGAACCCGGATGCTTTTGGTCCTACGTCTGGTGGGGATCTGGGCATGTTTATCAACAGTCTGCCCATCTTCTTCAATACGCCGAGCCAGCCGTTGTATAAGTACTACTTCGATATCGGCACCGTGTCTTCTCATCCTACGTACCCTGCGCTTCCAAAGGTCGACATCCTCTACGCAGCCCGCGAGTTCGATGGCAAATTAGTGTTGGACGCGCAAGCCAACGGCGCTGAAGGTGTCGTTATTGCGGGTACTGGTAACGGCGGCGTACCAAGTGGCCAGGAAGAGATTACTCAAGCGTTGGACAGCGGGCTTCAGATCGTTGTGGGAACTCGCAGTCCGCATGGACCGTCTAGTCCGGCTCGAACACCCACATTCGCGAAGTCAGGGTTTGTGCATCCTATTCAAGCGAGGATCATGCTCCAGCTGGCCATTGCGAGTGGAATGAATATGAATCAGACGATTGATGTGTTTGAGGGTGGTTTCAGGAAGGCTATTGGACAGCCTTGGGATCCAAGCAGCTAAAGATGAGATATGTAACTAATGACCCACACTAATGACGATAGAACTCTATATACCGATTCATGTTAATATCTCTTTGGAACTCCGGATACCTTGACAAAAACCCTTTTGTCTCGATGTATGATGTTCCCCTTCTCGCTCTAGCAATTCCCGTCATCTTAAGCTGGTCGACCATGTTCCCACCACCTCTCTCCATTTGCGCCTTTTACATCCGAACCAGGATGTACGTGGTAAAGGTTGTACTCATTTCCGATATCACTCAGCCCATCTTCCGCCTCATTGATCAACATGCCTGGACCTGGTCGAGCCATGAAGTAGCAGTACCGATGGATGTCCTGTGAATTATCCATCCAAGGCATCACATCGTCTAGAAATGCTTTGACCTCATCGTCAGTGCCATCAGCGCGGAATTCGGTTATCCAAATAGGAAGGCCGTTGGCGAATTTGCGGGCGTCGTTGATATGGTCTTTAAAGTTTTGGGCGTCGCGGGCCCAGCCGTACCTGTAAATCTGATCGTCAGCCTCATGTTACGGTATCCGGTGAGTTGTTAAGACACGTTGAGGCTTGCATGTGATGACGAGGGGGCTTACCAGTGGAGGTTGATGAAATCGACGGTACATTCGTCGCACGTCTCCAAGAACTTCTTGAGCCAGCCGAGACCCTGGGTGTCGGATGGCGCGGCGTTTGTGACGCCTGGTGAGCCGAGGTAGATTTTGCTGTTGAAGGTTGAGAGGGGTTGCATGTGTTTCTTCCAGCCGGCGACGGCGGTGGGGACGTCGATACAGGAGCCGCCTGCATCAGGACTGATCAATCATTAGTATAGCGACCACCGTCAGTGTACCAAGACTTTCGGCAATTGAATGAATTGAGTTTACTCACATGCAGTTATCTGGTTCATTAAATCCCAAAAACCACGTCGCCATCTCTTGTTGTACCCAGTTCAATCTCGCCTGCGCCTCCGCGTTGTCTTTCCACTTGCTTGTATGATCGTCCCTCAGACTGTGCAGCATGGGTATATATCGGAACCACGCATCAGAAGGCGGGCTCGAGGAATCCCAGTTGTAGCGCCAGGTTACGTGGTCGTGGCGGTCATACTGGAAGTACTTGGCGTATTTGACGTCGTTGTAGGCGATACCGCGACGTTCGTGGGCGGGCTTCTGGTTGAGCGGATCATGCTTTGTGCTGGATCCTGTGGAAGTGGCGTTGGGATTATCTGGAAGGGGATTGGCGATGGCGAAGGCTGAGAGGAGGAGGAGGAGGAGTGGAAAGAGTAGGGAACGATTCATGGTGATCTGAAGTTTTGCTAGTGGGAGGGAACTGGTGAGAGTGGTTGGAGGTGTAGAGTAGACGATCGTGGAAGAAGATGTGAAGTTGGATTTGAGGTAGTGAGTGAGCGGATCCAGTCAATGGGGGCTGCTAAGAGAAGAGGGTGCAGTGAGAGTAGAAGCGTGATCAATTACCGCCGTGAGGCTAGTGTTGATTAGTTCTTGATACAAGTGAGAGTTGTGCAAACGCTTGAATTAGTTGCTAGATCTTACTCCAGGTGAGGACTCGAAATGGCCGCTTCCAGTTGACCAAGTCATGCTCAAAGATAGATCGTGAATAAGAGTAGCGATCAGTAGACCGTCAAAGGGCGAGACATAATACCAAAGACAGGATGAGGCGTTTGTCGTAAATTGCGAAATGACCTTGTAGATTGTATCCACAAACAAAACTCTTCTTAGATTTCTTGACCGACTTTGACGAACACTCGCACTGCAAGCGGTTAGTGAGGAAGCCATTCACTTCAAATGTAAATGAACCGCACACGCAATTTCATTATGTCGTTCAAAACTTCCAAGCATTGGTATACACATAAGTATTTGATACACGGCCCCTGTGCGGGCCCTACATCTTGCCGCCAGTGAGCTCTTCGGCCACCTTCTTGACGCGCTCCTTGGCAAGGCCAACACCTTCGCCTCCCCTGAGCTTGTTGAGCATGTCGCCCACACCCTCGGGTAGGGGTCCATGCCACGGGCTGAGACCCTCTTTGCCCTCCGCGCGTGGGCCCATGATGCCCTTGTGGTCCCAGCCTACAGGCGCATCTTCGGTACCAAAAGCCGCCTCTATGGCCTCGTCCAATTGCTGCTCGTCTACGATGAACTCGCGCGCGTTGGTGTATAGATCGTGGAGGCGAGATGCGCGGACTTCTTGTATCTTGGCTACTCGGCGATCATATGCTTTTTTACGGGCTTGGGTGATGTCTGGCCGGGGAGGAAGGCTGTCGGTGAGGAAGTCGCGAATGCCCTTGGCTACGGATGTCTCGGTCAAGATGTCAACTTCGCGACGCGGGGCCGTGGCCAGCTCCCGCCTCTTCGCGCCAATGGCCTGGATCTTGGCCAGGTACTGTGCTTCTGATGTGACCTTGCGCTCGTGCAGCTCCTTGACACCCTCCTTCAAGTTCTCTCTCCTCTTTTCCGCCAGTCGCTGCTTGTATAACCGGTAGTCGGCATCCCGGCTGTATGGTCCTGGAACCTTGACCTCCTTGGGTTCCTTTGTGCTCCTGCCGATGAAGATGTCCGACTCCTTTGGGTGCTTGTTCCTCGTCTTGAAGATGTCTCGGGGAATAGGCAGATGTCCCTTTACCGTGGGCTTGGCCGGGTAGGTGGGCTGCAGCGGCTTCGGAACCTCGATGTAGTTTGGTGATTGCGGACCGAGGGCGAGGGATGTGGGTGTGGACGAGAAGGACCGTACACATAGACTGCTACTCCAGCCATTGGCGACAGGTATCCTTGGCGGCATTGCAGCGGTGTTGCCTCTTGCACTGGGATGCGGAGGTGCTGCGGTGGTGTCGTCGCGCCTGCTTCGAAATTGTCGGTGCCAAGGCCCTTGTGTCCCACTCACTAGCGTGCCCCAGCCGCGGCTAGCGTGATCTTACTGGAAAAAAGTCTGGCTCGCCAACTTGTACCCTTCACTCTTCCCCCAACTCGACAAATTCCAGGAAGCAGTCGCAATGGGTGTCCAGAAGAAAGAAAAGGTCCGCAAGGAGCGTGAGGGCAAGACGGGCGATGGCATGGGCAATGTCAAGGTCAAGGGCACCAACTTCTACCGGTATGTTCTTGCGCCTTCCTTTCTTTGCGCCAGCAAACTTCTTCCAGCACACGTTCACTAACAGCTTCCCAGCGATGCGAAGAAGGTCAAGGTTCTCAAGCGCCTCACAGATGGCAAGGCTCAGCGCAACGCCAAGGGAGACATCACCAAGGCTGCTGTCTACCAGAACCGCGATGCGCCTGTCGCCCGTGTCGAGCCCAACAGGAAGTGGTTCAACAACACGCGAGTAATATCGCAAGATGCCTTGGACAGCTTCCGCTCGGCCGTACAGGCGCAAGCCTCCGACCCTACCACCTTCCTGATGAAGCGCAACAAGCTCCCCATGAGCTTGATCGAGACACCAGGCCAGATCCCCGGCCTGAAGCAGCATGCTGCCAAGATTGCCGTCGGCAGTCAGCCTTTCTCAGAGACCTTTGGCCCCAAAGCTCAACGGAAACGACCGAAGCTTGATTTCAGCTCAATTGAGGATCTTGCTGGTCGCACAGGAAGCATGCACGAGACATACGTGGAGCGCCTTGAGCAGGCCAAGCTGTTGTCGGGCACGTCTGGAGAGGCAGAGACCAACGACAACGAGTCTTTCAATGACAACCCCAATGGCGAGCTTACATCCGCGCGCGAGTTCATCTTCATGAAGGGTACTTCGAAGCGTATCTGGAACGAGCTGTACAAGGTAAAGACCTAAGCCATGTTTCCATCGAGCCACGTCTAATCAATTCTTCAGGTCATCGACTCGTCCGATGTTATTCTACACGTTCTGGACGCCCGTGATCCTGATGGAACCCGTTGCCGCTCCGTCGAAAAGTACATTCGTACTGAGGCACCTCACAAACATCTGGTCTTCGTCCTCAACAAGGTCGATCTTGTTCCTTCTAAGGTTGCTGTAAGTTCACTTCCCCTACACACTCCACTCCTCCATCATCCACACACCCTCCTTAAGTCAAGGACCTACTCCTATTCTATGAATACGGTTCTGTTACAAGTTGGGAAGATCAAAAGTGGCTCGCTGTCCTAAAATCGTCTTGATTGCGGGTCGATCGCAACCGTCTTGGTTGCCGATCAATAGAGTCACGCGTGATTTGTTTGAGTTGAGGACCGTCTCTGCACTCGCAGGCCCCTTCATGGCGGTACTCTTAGTAATATTTCGCACATTCCATCATCGATGCACATTATCATGTCAAGTTGATGGCCAAGCACTGACACTTGACAGGCCGCCTGGGTACGCCACCTCAGCAAGGAGTTCCCCACACTTGCTTTCCACGCCTCCATTAACAATAGTTTCGGTAAAGGTTCCTTGATCGCCCTTCTCCGACAGTTCAGCTCTCTCCACAGCGACCGTAAACAAGTCTCCGTGGGCATGGTCGGTTATCCCAACACTGGTAAATCGTCCATCATCAACACTCTGCGGAAAAAGAAGGTGTGCGTTGTTGCGCCCATCGCTGGTGAGACCAAGGTCTGGCAATACATCACTTTGATGAAGCGCATTTACATGATCGACTGTCCTGGTATCGTCCCACCAAACCAGAACGATACCGATCAGGACCTCCTGCTCCGCGGTAGTGTTCGTGTCGAGAACGTCGAGTACCCGGCACAGTACATTGAAGAGGTTTTGAAGCGGGTACAACCGCGTCATCTCCAGCGAACGTACGACATCAAGGCATCCGACTACAATGACGATGCCGTCGCGTTCTTGGAGCTACTGTGCAGGAAGAGTGGTCGTCTGCTCAAGGGCGGTGAAGCCGACATTGACGGTGCTGCCAAGATGGTTTTGAACGACTGGATAAGAGGCAAGCTTCCATGGTTCACTCCACCACCGTACAAGGAGGGTGACGATGTGAGCGGACCCATCAACCCCAAGCGCGAAGGCCTGATGGGCGAGATGAGCAAGAAGAGGAAGCGCGGTGGTGAGAGCGAGGCTGCTGGAAGCGTGGCTGCGAAGACAGACGCCACCGGTGCTACGCAAGACGAGAGTGACGACGATGACGATGACTTTAGCGGCTTCAGCGATGAAGATGGCGTGGAGTTGGGTGATGATGATGATGAAGAGGAGTCCGACGATGAGGAAGGCGGCGAAGCTGAGGATGATGAGGAAAGTGAAGACGATGCACAGGTCGAGGAAGAGCTTGCCGCGATAACGCAAGCGCTGGCTAAGGCGAAGAAGCGGCAAAAGACCACGTAAGGTCAAAAAGATTAGTTAGTTTATGATTCAAATGATACCCCGATATTACGATGTCTCACAATTATTGTATTGGTTTTGAAGTTTGGTGTTCTATTCTCTTGTGCTGCAGCGGAGTCGGTTCGGAGGGTCGCTCCTTCCACACCTTCGAGACGCATGCCCAGATGCAGAGGATACCCCACTTGTGTCAGCGCAGCGTTCTTCAACCCTGGTCACTTCTTTCTCTTCGGGCCTGTTTATCTCTGCCTCTTCGAACCCGACCACCTATGCATCTTCAAACTTCATCACCTATGCCATCTCCAGGCCTGATCACCTGTGCTATTTCCAGGCCCCATCATGTAAACCCAGCCCTGAAGTATACCCACGATGCCGGCTGACACCGAGGCTGCATTTGTTATACCTCACCAACTATGCTTCTGGTGCGATCGGGTCCTGACGGAACTGCGACCTTTTTTCTCCACGACGCTCAAACACGACCGCCTCATTGAGCACTACCCAAGCATGCAAATGTTCATCAACAGCGTCCTCCAGCAACCGCAATGTCAGCTCTGCGCCATGTTTGTAGAGTCTTTGGTTGAACGGTGCGGACTTGAGACAGGGGTTGAGGAAGCGTTGGATAAGCTACGGGAATATCGTGGGAAGGAGGCTGATCGTCCGATTCTTACGGCTATGGAGAATTTGGGGTGGGTGCCGAGGGGTTGTGAGATGGCTCATTGTTTGGCGCTTAAGTATTATACTGATGGAAGGACGTTGGAGATGGTTGCGTGTGTGAGGTTGTTGCATTTTAAGGGGGATACGAGGGTCTCGTCGGCGAGCACGACGAATGTGGAGTGATGTTTGGAAATTGCTCGACACTCGCTCGCTCTCATTCGACGTGTTCAGCCTTCTCTTGTCTACGTTTATTTTTGATATGTACGGAGGAGCATAGCCTCCCAAGGCTTTTCCACCATGGTTTCTCATTCGCGCACCAAAGATGCATGTCCGCATGCGGGATAGACCCCGCTTTTGTCAGCTCAGCCCTCCCTCAGCCTGATCACTTCTGCCTTCAACAACGTTGGCAATCGTCGCCTCTACCTCATCAAATCTTATCACCTTCATACTCCCACGTTCAGTCTCATTTTATTATCCCAGTCCGATCACGTCAACTCGATACACATTATGTCAGCCGGCATCGAAGAGCCCGCTACACCTTACTGGCTATGCCAGTATTGCGAGAATTTCAATAGGCAGCTGATGACGGTTCTTAAGAAAGGCGTTAAGCATCAGTTACAGGTCGAACATTGTCCGAATATGCAAGCTTTCATTGACGGCATACTGGAACAACGATGTCATCTCTGCGCAGTCTTTGTTGGGGGTGTTGCCGACTGGTATCAGCTCAGAACAGTCGAAAACGTTGTGGAGAAATTGGACGAGTATCATGATAGGGCTGACGGCCCGCTTTTCATAGACGTGTTGATAAACTTCCACCATTCCTCCATCGATGGTGACCCGGAACAGTACAGCGTACCAAGTCCGCTAGAAACTGACTACATCTGCCTCGGACTTTCAGAAGATGATAGCTCATCGGGACTAGTCAGCTCTGTGAGAGTGAAGTACCATAAACGAGGTACAAGCAAGAGAGATGTTTCACCTGAGTTGCTATCAGCCTTCACGGGATCGGAACAAAGTCTTGCATTCATCAAGAGATGGCTGCAGATATGTCACACGGAACACTGGAAGTGCCGCAGTATTCCAACGCGATTTGCACCAACAAGACTGTTGGATCTTGGAACACAAGACACGAATGACATCAGGTTAGTTGCTGGGAGCACTATCGGTCGTGGATCATACGCAGCACTGAGTTATTGTTGGGGATCTGTACCCCAGCTAGTACTCACATCAGAGAATCAATCAGAACTCCGGAGGAGGATTCCGTTTGAGTCTCTATCCACGGTCGCACGAGATGCTGCTACAGTCTGTCGCGGTATGTCCATACGGTACCTGTGGATAGATGCAATGTGTATCATGCAAGGGCCTGGAGGAGATTTCCATCAAGAAGCGGCACACATGGATGAGGTGTATGCTAATGCGCTGTTCACAATCTGTGCCGGAGCGTCCGCGAATACCACGCAGCCATTTCTGGTCCGTCGTGATCCACTATGGTGGACTCAGTGTCATCTCATAGATGAAAGCGGAGAATCTCTGGGGTATATCAGTGCCGACTACTGCGAGTTCGGTAACGACGTGCCTGGCAAGTTCAATCTCGACTCTCGCGGCTGGTGCTTCCAAGAACAGTTTTTGTCACCGAGATCAATCTATTTCGGACCCAAGGATATCCACTGGATATGCCGCGAGGGAACTGTATGTGATCGGTATCCGGACTTCGAAGGGTGTAGAGGAACCAAAGACCACAAAGGAAGTAGGTGGCAATCCCCCAAGCAACTGTACGAAGGAGTGGTATCGTTAGGCAACAAAAGTATCTCGGAGCCTGGGACATGGGTCGATTGGTATAAAATTTGGCGGATCATTAGGGAGGATTATTCTAGGAAGCAGTTGCGGTACCAGTCTGATAAGTTGCTCGCACTAGCCGGGGTCGCTTCCATTATCCAGAGAAAATTCAATGCGACATCCTCATTCGGATTATGGCTCGAGTTCTTCCTTGACGAGCTCCTGTGGATCAGATTTTACTCCTGGGGAAAACGACTTGACATCGCTCCTTCATGGTCATGGGCGAGCATGGTTGATTGTGGATTACTTATCACTTTCCCTTATGCTCCAGATATGGCTGATGTTCCAGACACGGAATGCCGACCGTTCAACTCTGTTTGGGCAACCATCATCTCTTTACCCCCTGTTACCGGGTTCGCAATCCCCTTGCAGCATTCTGGCTACGGAAGCCATACATCCATACGCCTCTCAGGTCGCCTGACAGCGTGTGTCCAGCATCACGAGGATGAACGTCGATTAGATCCGAAGAACGATCCATCAGATACTACTCAGCGGTACGGTTTCTATTATCCAGATTCATCCCTGGAAGAAGAAAACCTTCATTGTTTTCTTATAAGGAGACATATCAAGATGCTTATAGACCCTGTGACTGGGGAAGACCTCAATAGAGGAGAGACACATGACTATTGTTTAGTGTTGACACCAGTTCTCGGGTCGGACCATCTCTTTCGAAGGACTGGCACTTATTTTGAGTGGTCAAATTGGAACCAGGACGGCGGTGTTGCACTTTCACTTCCCCCGCGTATGTTTCGTGGTGAAGGGAAAGAGCAAGAGATCGAGATCATCTGAGATGGGCGCAACGACAATAAAGGCAATAAGCTACGACATTACTGCTACCTAGAACTAGTCTACGCAAGCTCAAGCTCGATAAGAGAGTCAAGACTATGCGGGTGCCGCCAAATACCTGTCATCTTCAAGCCTGCACATTCGTACATCTTCCGGTGCTCCTCTTCCGTTCTGTGTCGGGCTCCAAGACTGACCATGAGCTCCCAGTCGAGACAAGCTATTACATGTCAGTCGTATATCGTATCGTTAACTCAGAAGACTTACTCTGCGCCCAATGCGCGCCTTGATTGGGGACTACAAAGTCGTTCACAAGGACCTTGGAGTACCCCTTTTTCATGGCTGGCACGATTGCCTTGAGAATCTCAGTATTTACCTCATCATTCCAGTCTTGGATGATAGAATGCAGATAATATGCCCGCGCACCCTTCACAGGTTGCTCGGTCAGGAAGTCGTGTGCCATCGCCTCCGTCCCAGGACCAAGTTTCGCAAGCTCAACAATCTCCGGCCTGTCCTGTAGCACCAGTGTACCTGGTATCTGGCCATAGAATGCCTCCCTCAGACCTTCAATATCGTGCCCAGAGCCGCCGCCGACGTCGACGAGAAACGGTACATCCTTCTCGGCACCGCTGATCAGCCGATCTTCGACAGGGTAGTAATCCTTGGAGAACCACCGCGGCCGTCCCTTGCTCCAAGAGTCCATCATACTAGCGAAGCGCCGTCCTACTTCAGGGTTTTTCTGGAAGAATTCAAAGTAATGGGTTCCCTTGCAGTTGTAGGCATGCTGGAATGGCGCATCGAGACTAGAGTCGGGGCATTTCCAGTCACGCTGATCAAAGTACGACTTCATGGATTGATGCGCCGGCGCAAAGTTCTCTGCGATATATTTTATTGAGTCTTGATACGATTGTTCGGCGAATGCGGAAGAAGTAGGAGTGTTTGCAAAGGTACCGGGACCAGTCTCGCGCACTGTGCCCATAGCAGCGAGATGTCGAAGCATGCGTCCAACAATAATCGGATCAACATTCTTTTCGCACTTCTTCGCGATGTCTCCAACAGTAGCACCAGATTCCGGGACATCTTTCATGGCCTGAAACAGCTTCACTTCCGCGCCCATCCAAAGTGTGCTCAGATGTGCGGGTTGCGCCCATAACAATTGCAGCATATTCTCAGATGGATTGCTGACTTCCGCGATGAGCTCCCTACACGCGTCCAGCAACCCTTCTCTCGCGCCAGGACTCCCATTCTTGAAGCCATCGCTGAGTTGCGCAATGTTGTCGAGGAGAGAAAGAGCAGCCTTGCTCGGAGTGGAATCGGCCGCCATGATAGAGTTTAGAAAACGATTGCGATGATTGGGAGATGGAGAACGCCAGTCCTCGATCCTGATCAAGGCACAAGTCGTCTGCCCCTCGTCGGCCCAGTCTTTGCCGAACAGCAGCGGCAGCCGAAACCGGTGGCGATTGGTCACGGCCGAGGTCCAGAACCCTAAATCCTTGACATTACCACGTTGCGCCCACATCGTAAACCCCCTTGCTATCAGCCACTCCACCAGCTAGTCATCATTGGCCCCGTTAAGTGACAAAGGAATTGCCTTTTCGCAATTAGATCGGTTGGAAATGTCGCATCAGGAAGACCCCGAAGCACGAAGCCCTCCACCCAACGCGGCGCACAATTCTGCATTCGACTCTGGAATTGACGCCGGCTCGTCTTCAGAATTTGACCAAGAGAACAACGCGCACCATGCACTTGAAGCTCAAGATGACACTAGCGAATATTCAACTGATGAAGGGTGAGCTGGGCTGAATAATGAACAAACATCCTGTTGACGTTGTGCAGCTACGCCGATTCGGACGCATCTTCTTTTCTCTCATCTATCTTATCAGAAGTCAGACGCGGCGTGGAGATAGAAGGTCGTCTGTATCCTTCATATGGCAAACACGACTATGGGATGCCAATAGACGAAAAAGAATTGGACCGCAACGACCTCCAACACCACAAATACACTCTCCTACTCAAAGATCGATTATATGTTGCACCCATTTCGGAAGACACCCTTGCCGATGCAAACAGCCGGGTCCTGGATCTAGGAACCGGTACCGGGATATGGGCCATGGACATGGCGGACAAGTATCCCAACACGGAAGTCATCGGCGTAGACATCGCGGCTACACAACCACCTTTCGTCCCACCAAACTGCGTTTTCGAGATCGATGATGTGGAAGAAGACTGGCCGTATCGACCGAACCACTTTGACTTCGTCCATGGTCGCGATCTCATGACTGCTGTGCGCGATTGGCCCCGCCTGATAAGTCAAGCATACGCGCACCTCAAACCAGGTGGCTGGATCCAACTAGCTAGCACAATCCCTGGCGCCCTATCCGACGACAACACCATACCGCCCAACAGCGGCTACGTAGAATCAGGCCGTCTGTACTTCGAAATCGCAGAGAAGATGGGCGCACCACTGGATGCACCACGATCTTGGGCCGCGCAAATGAAAGACGCAGGCTACACTAACGTGCAAGATGAGGTATATAAGTTACCCATGGGCCCGTGGCCGCGGTCAAAAAGGTTGCGCACGATTGGGAAGTTAGAGCAGATTATGATATTAGAAGGAGGCTTTGAAGCGTACATGCTGAGGGGTTACACGCAGGTACTAGGAGGGAATGCTGATGACTTGCAGATTATTCTTGCGCTCGCAAAGAGGGAGGTTAGGGACCCGAGTATACATACTTATGTGCAGTTTCATATTACGTATGGGCAGAAGCCGATGTAAGAGAAATCAGTTAAGAAGGAAGATTTGAAGTTCAGTGTCTTGTGGATGCAGACAAGATGCATTGATATCGAATACTCAAGCCCAGCCAGGAAGTTAGGAGGGTTTTCCGCTTTCTCCGTTGCTCGTTCTGGCATAACATCCGCATCTTCATCATTTTTGAGATCGTCGTCACTCTCCATCCTGTGTGATGAGACGTGAGCGGCACCTACTCCTGCCTTGGAACGTCGAGTGGAGGGACGCCATATGAGGGTGACCGGTTATGGCGACCATAATGAGGAATTACTACTCGCGCGCGCAACAAGGCGAGGAAGTAGTGCACATGGCAATTGTATCGAGGAAACAACTTAAGACAAAGAAAGCGTCTGCTTCTGGACTACTGACCAGAGGAAGTGATGCGGAGCCGACGCACCAAAACTTGAGCGCGCCAGGCTAATCACTAGCGCCATTCGTCATTGTCGCGCCCTCATCTTACACGTGCCATTAGTACTTCAGTCTCACCGACCGCCTTCCGAAGGCAATTCATGAACAAGCTCTTCATTTCCCAGCTCAGGTACCATCTTCATCTCGCCGAGTTCGTGATGGCCGTGCTTTGCTGGCAACTCATGGACGGAGGTACCTGTCAGCTCTGGAGCTGAGTGCAGCGCGTCTCGAGCTATCTTCTCATCTGGTTCATCCAGCGCTGTGGTTTGCCTTCGCCTTCGCCTCGGTTTCAGCACGAAGAGCCATGTGCCCGCGATACACAACAGTATTGCCGTTACGCAGCCAACGACAATGCCAGCAATCGTACCACCGGACAAGCCCCCTCGGGCGGTTCCTAAATCACGTTCTTTGTTCGAGATCGTTACAATGTTTGGCTCCAGGTTGTCCCACTTGGCAGCACTGACATTGAAGATACCAGATTCGAAATCCACGCCGATGTAAGCTTCTTGCAAAAATGCTCTGCCGATCGCGTACTGACTCTCGTTATTTGCTCTTCGAATTGGAAAATAGTTCGTTGCGTTTGCGAAGATGGGATATCCAATTTGCAAATCGAAAGCTTCATATGGAATCTGAATCAGCGTGGTGTTACCGCCCGTCACGGCATCAGCACCGATGGTGAACGTTAGGGTCGGCTTAAGCTCACGAAGGCGATCCCTGGCCTGATCCGTGAGGACGTATCTGCCGGTCCCATCGTGGTACTCCAAGCCGAAAGCGGACTCGAAGCGATCGCAAACTGACTTTGGGAGCCAAATTTCAGGAATTGACGAGTCGATCGGAGCGAGTATTCGTTCATTGTCGACCATCGAGAGCGTGCCGTTGAGTGTATTGGTCACTATAATGTCCTGAAGCCCTACTGTGAGAGCTTTGGCCATGTCGACGATATTAATGTCGATTGTGAGAGGCTCGGAAGAGCGCGAAAGGTCGTAACCTCCAAGTACTAGGCTTGCAGGTACTTTTCTTCCGCGGTATTGGGCACCAGCCTGATATCCGTAGGATAGACTTGGTATGTGACCCTCGTCTTTGAGAGCTGATATCAGCGATGGCGAATTGATCGTCTCTGAGAAATTTAATGGCAATGGCAACAGCCCCATTTGGCCGACCCAGAAGCCAGGTGAGGCATATGCGGTGATTGCCAGTTTTTCCATCGTGAAGCCATCAACTCCAACATTATCGAATCCGGAAAGGCCATTCCCATTGATTCCATAGTTCCTCCCTAAGCCAAGTTCATAAAGGCCGATAGCTTTCCAGGTTGACGACATGTTCGCCTGAAACCCAGGACTATGACGTTGTTGGAAAGGAGACGCTCCGCGAGAGCCGCCACAGGAAGCTGAGGCACCTTGCAATCTGATGCACTCATCGGCAACTGGAAGCCATACATTCTGAGCTTGAATTGCTGGTAATACCGCGAAACTTTGTGCTGGTGTTCCCACTTCAACGAGGAACCTACTTTAGTCAGCATAAACCTGGGGTAGTTCTGAAGCCTATAGGGGGTGTACGTTGACCAGCTTCCATCATTACCGAGCCAGCCTCCAGATGCAGCCAGCGACAGCGCTTTTGCCATGTTGTCAAGGTATCTCGGCTGATCTCGAGTATGCTGGCTTACATGTGTAAGAGATCGAAGGTAATTCCGGAAAGATGGTTTCCTACATGCATTGGGGCGCTCGTACTTGATTCCCACTACGCTGTTGTGGCTGACCGTATCTTCCTACAACTAAAAATGTAAGGAGATGATTGGTGGGCCTTGCAGGGCTCTACACCGTTTACACTGCCGAGCAATCAAAATTTATTGTACGTTTCCGAATCGAGACAATGGGGCTGAATCTGACCAACCAGGACAAGAGTGCCGAGACTACGATTGGGGGCCGTTCGTGAGGTTGGGGAACGTTGGACTTCAGACCCGTTCCTGAGACCGCGGCATGAAAATCACCACAATTGATCTGCCGCTTGCAATACTCACTTTACTTCCGTCTGAATCATCGCCGTTCGCTTAACACAAAATCTACCTCCACTACAATCTTGCGCTCTCAACTTTGTGGTGGCCTTTGATTAGCATGTACATACAGTACCCAATGAGGGTGACTATTCTTGCCGCTGTTCTCTTCACAGGTAGCTCTCGGACCAGTAGAATATGCTCTAGGCCCAATGGACTCATGTAATACAGATTTCAGTCTTGCCGCAAACATCGCTCGCTTCGCACCTTCAGCATCAGATTGTACTGGCATCATCACGATCACCTACACCTCGACTGATACATCAGCCACTGTTGGAGACATCACACGTACTTCATTGGTTCCATTCACAGTGACGGGGTACTCAACCACTGTTACTGTTCACGTTACCCCATTGCGCAACGGGACGACATTGACCAGTACCGAAAGACGGGATGTCACGACCGGTGTATCTTTCGAGAAGAGAGCGACAAGTAACGTTGCAGCATCCTTCACGTACGTGTTTGAAGGATAAACCAGGAGCTTACTAATTTACCTTAGAACGTCCCCTTACCGGAACAGTTCTCTGGCCATAACGCCAACACCTACGAAGCCACCCACATTCTGCCCGACATTGACCTCAGCCGTCACGGTAACTGATGTCGTGACATTACCTGGGACAACCGGAGTCACTATCACTCTCACTAGTACCATGCTTACTGCTTCAACACTGTTCATTACCGATTATCCCGACCCGGCCGTCTTTGACTCTACTAAAACGAGCACTGTGAATGCCATCCCTACCGGGCCGACAGAGCCAGGAATCACAGATGCTCCCATTGGAGAACCAAGCATCCCCGCATTACCTCAGGATACTTCCCCTGGTCTACCTGAACCTACAGCTGGCGATCCAGTGCAAAGATCATCTAGAGGTCCTGGGCTACCTCCCAGTGCATTGCCTACCTCGCCAGCTAAACCTCCGACTACCAAAACGACCTCGATCCCAGAGGAGATTCGAACCACGACTCTGCCAGGTATCGGCCCTGTTGTAATAGATCCATCACATTCAGCCATCTTCGTTAGCGGCGTCGTAAGCGCGATCACGCCAGGACAACAGACAACTATCAACGACATTCCGATCTCATTCGACACTTCTGCTACATTCGTCGTCATAGATGGTACTCGGACAGTTGGTATCCCTCCATCAACTCCAGCGCCTCGACCAGCGCCAGTGGTAATTGGTGGCACGACCATTGACGTCGGCCAGATTGCTACCGAACTAGACCCAGGAGAGGTAACTACCGTCAACGGTATTCCCATCTCGCTGGACGATTCGGCTTCCAACGTGGTCATTGGAGGAACCAAGACTATACCGCTGCTTGGAGTGACGCAAATGTCTATCGCATCCATGGTGGTCGTGGGCGAGACGACTTTGGATTTAGGCGAGCTCGCTTCAGAACTTGAGGCGGGCGAGGTAACCGTCATTGGCACCATGACAATCTCACGCGACAATTCAGTAATCATCGCTGGTACTACAACTATATCACTTCCTTCATCACCGAGCGATGTTGTGCTTGGAGGTATGACCATCACCGCGGGGGCGCTTCCTTCTGGATACTCTTTCATCCCCGCTACTGTTGGAGGAGGCTTGCTGCTCCCAAATGGTCAGACGCTGATGCCCGGTGCTATGACGACGATTAATGGCATCGATATCTCGCTCACTCCAGGAGAGACGCCTGTCGTCGTAGTTGAGGGCTCATTATTCATCACTTCGACCAGCACCGTGGGCAGCACCTCTGCGGGCTTCAATAACGGTGGTACTCTCGGAATTGGACAACCGACAAGTACTTCCACCAGTGACTCGACACAGTTCACTAGTGGTGCTGTCGCGGCTACGAGGGAATCTCTCAATATGTTATGGATATTAGCTATCGTGAGTATGTTATCTGGCGTTGCTTGCTCGTCGATATAGTCACAAGCACTTCGCCCATACTTGAGCGCGATGCTTCCTCGGCTGCAGCACTTCTATATCGTCACCAGGATACATAATGAGGGTCTCAACCATCTCTAACACTGCGTTTAAGGTACTTACGGTGACCGTCATCGCCTGAAAAGAGGATCATGTACGCTTTAATATTAAGCAGACGAGGGGAAGTTCCCGCATGTGGGCGGAACGACATTATCCTGGTGTCTGGCTAAATGCATCTCGACATTCCTCATGAAAACACGATCTCAAGATGAAGCACAAAAGCTTGAGCTGCGGCTAGGCTAAAGGAGGGACTCTCGACTTGTGTCTACTGAGGTGTTCAGCCTTAAAACGCTCACTACATCATAGCCTCCGGGTTCTATCGATCCCGTGCGCGCAATCATTCAAGCCGCCTGGTTGATCTTGTAGATAGTTCAAGAGCTTTAGGTATAGAAGATCATAACGTATATTATATTTGTATACATTTGCGAAAGCACGTAACGATGGCTGCAAAGAGATATTATTGAAATTCTGGGGTATCATGTCTCATCTAATCTAGTATCGTACAAGTTCTCAATCTATGCCACCTCGTAATTGTTACACTCATTTCCTGTTCTCCGATACGCTCGAATCGTCACCAACTACGACGATCGCTGGCGCAGGACCAGCCTCGGCATCAACATCCTCAGTCTTCTTGTTTCTGGTGAACAAGCCCTTGATCTTGCGGCAGCCATTGCAGCACCACCTGTAGACCACTACAACGGGCTTGCCGACGACGCGCGCGATAACAGCGAACCACTCATCAGGGAAATATCTGATCAGAACTGCCCATGGGATACAAACGAAACCAGTGATGATGCTGATAGCCCATTGCGTGCCATCGATACCACCGGGCTTGATCTGGAATGCGCGGCCACCGACGAACACAATGAGAACCTGTAGTCCAATGATCATGACGACGATGCCAATGAAGAACCAGTTGCGAAGTATACCCTCAAGCACGTTAAGCTTGTTATCGAGACGCCTGTTGTTGAAGATGTTGAAGATCTGCATCCAAACGAAGCTGTTGAAGATGACAGTGTCGAGCTCGAGTTGCTTGTTGGGGTCCGATAGATCGTAGCCGAGGATATCGCCACCAGCGAAATATAACACAAAGATGACTGTGATCTTGTAGATGTTCTGACCGGTGATCTGCTTCCACATGGTTGTCGTGATGAGAGGGCCCTTGCCCTGTGGTGGGCGATCAAGGATCTTCTCGGTCGGCGGGTCGGTAGCGAGCGCGAGTGCAGCAAAGGTATCCATAATCAAGTTAACCCAGAGGAGCTGAACAGCTCGCAGTGCGGGCTTCATTTCGTCATCGTACACCGCGGTGACAAATGCGAGAACAACTGCGGTGATGTTGACGGTGATTTGGAACTACTCTTGTTAGCAGGGGAAATTGGAAAGGTACATCGAGTGCAACTTACCTGGAGGAACTTTTGCACAGCATCATTGACAGCTCGTCCCCACATCAAAGCAGTGATGATCGATGAAAAGTTGTCGTCCATGAGAATGATCGAAGATGCTTCCTTGGCGACCTCAGTGCCGGACACCATGGAGAATCCAACGTTGGCAGCCTTGAGTGCTGGAGCATCGTTGGTACCGTCACCAGTAACAGCAACAATCTCACCAAGGGCCTTCAGTCGAGTGACCAGGATACGCTTGTCCTCGGGCGAAGAACGGGCCAATACCTGCAAGCGGGGCAGCATCTCGTCAAGCTGTTCGGTAGAAAGGCGGCGGAAGTCGGGTCCTTCCATCACCAAGCCACCTTCAGTGTAGATGAGGCATTCAGTAGCAATCGCTCGTGCAGTTTGCATGTTGTCACCAGTAACCATGCGCACTGTAACACCGGCCTTCTGTGCCTTGCGAACTGCCTCAGGCACACCAGGGCGCACAGGGTCCTGGATTCCGACAAGGCCGAAGAATGTAAGATCGCGCAATAGGGAGGCGAAGTCGACACTGCCACCTTCGGTGAGTACGGCATTAGCCGGTGGCCATTGTGGGAAGTCGCGGTAGACTAAACCGATGGTTCTGAGGGATCTGTTTGCGTACGCGTTGATTGTATCGGTCAATACCTGGCGGTGTTCTTCGGAAAGCGGCTCCGACTCAAGGGTCTCGAAATGCGCGAATTCGGATGCAAAGCTGAGAAGGATCTCGGATGCTCCTTTGACGACAAGGCGGTACTGGCCGTTCGGAAGCTTGACTACAGCGCCCATACACTTTTTCGCCGAGTCGAAAGGAAACATGTGTTTGACCTGTTCGTTATCACGAGTCTCGGATAGAGAGACGAGTCCAAGGTGGTCTTTGGCGAGCTCAAGCAACGCAGTCTCGGTCTTGGAACCGACGAAGACTGGCTTGCCATCCTCTTGGCCTTCGAATGCAGTCGAGTTGATCGCGATAGATTGGATGAGAAGCTGCTTCGCAGCCGATGAAACTTGGGATGCCCATGCTGAAATGGTTTGGTCCTTGTCCGAGTTGGCGGAGTCAGCGTGTACGAAGCTGGTAGTGCCAAACGTGCCGGCGACGACAGTCATTCGGTTGGTTGTCTGGAGATGTCAGTCTGTATTCGCATCGAGCTTTTGTATAGCACTTACCAAAGTACCAGTCTTGTCAGAGCAGATAGCCGTGGCATTTCCCATGGTCTCACATGCCCGTAGGATTCTGACCAGGTTGTTCTCCTTCAACATCTTGGTTGTAGCAAAAGCCAGTGCCAATGTTACGGCTAATGGAAGACCTTCAGGCACTGCAACCACAATGATGGTAACAGCGACGATGAGGATATCCATGAAGGCTGAGCCCTTTTCCGACGCGCTGTCATTGTTGCTAGAGAGTCCACCAACAAAGCGAAACAAAAGGACGAAGAACAATATACCTGCAGCTGTGGTTCCGAGATAGGCAATAGCCATAGCGAGCTTACCTAGCTTCTCTTGGAGTGGTGTAGCCTCGATCTCTACGCGGACAGACATCATGATCTGGCCAAAACTGCTGTGCTCTCCAACCGAAGTTGCCATGAAGGTACCGACGCCTTCAAGCACCTTTGCACCAGAGATGACAAAAGGATCGAGGTTCTTTGCCGGCTGTCCGGATTCTAGCGCCTTCATGACGGCAGCACCTGGAGCCTTTCGCATGGCATCAGATTCTCCCGTAGCAGAGGACTCATCGCACTTGACGTCGGAGCCGTCTACGAAGATACCGTCGACGGGAATGATGTCTCCAGGCTCCATGTGAATGATATCTCCTGCCAGAACATCATAGATGCTGATCATTTCCGTCCTTCCAGATCGAGTAACTTTGATATCGCGTTGTTCCTTCTTTGCATTGAGCTTTGCAAAGGCTGCTTCCTTCTGCCAGTCATTGACAGCTGTGACGAGCACGACAATAACGATTGCCACGACAATCGCGCAACCCTCAACCCAGTCAACAGGCGTTGGGGCGCCTGGTTCGTGCTCTGCACCGAAAGTCTCGTACAGTCCAAGGGCCAAGGATATCGCCGCTGCAACAGTAAGAACGATCAACACCGTATCGTTGTAAGCATTCCAAATCAATCTCCATAGAGGAGTGACTTTCTTCGGTGGCAGCACGTTTCGTCCGTGGATGCGGATTCGATCCTCGAATGGCTTTCCATTGCTTGGCGGTCGACTTGACTCTTTCTCTTTGGTCGGTGTCTGGGGATTCGTTGCTTCGTCGAAGGAGATATGCCGGGGAACAGTCGATTCGTCGGCACTGAGACCAGTGTGAATGTTTGTTTGTAGACCAGCTGCGATGCCATGAATGCCGCCGAGAGCCTGGTAAACAGCAAGTGACTTGGGGTTCAGAAGCTTGCTGAGTTGTGATGGAGTGAACGCGAACGGGTTGTTGCTGTCTGCTGCCGCTTCAGCGCGCAACTCCTGTTGCAACGCTGCATCGTAGTCTCCCACTACTGTAGATACACCGCTTGTGGACGCATTACTCGGCGATATCGGCGTCCGAAATGGGTCTGATGTTTGCGAAGTGACAGTGTCAGCCTGACTCAGCGCACGCTGTCTCGTGTTGATTTGGAGTGTCGGAGGGGCAAGTTTGCCGGACTCCATGATGATAAAATAACGATGCTACGATGAAAATACTCGAGAAATGTAGCTACAAGTTGTAATGCACGAGGTTGTGTTTACGTGACGGTAGAGTAAGGGTTGGATTCTAATAAGCTGAAGGACGCATCCCCAGTCGCCATACCTATACTCAAGAGCCGGGCTGTGTAAGTGTGGACCTCATCCAAGACTGCCAGGCGCTTGGTGCGCGATATTAGTCCACTCGGTGTGATACGTCTCTTGCCAGAGCCTCCCTTGGCAAATAGTAGGCTCCTAAGGAATGATAATACCGCGGCGCTTTTTCGCCTTCTCAGCGCAGATGACATCTGAACGTTGAAACCTTGGTAGAATCTACGAGAGCATAGCCTTGTGCGTACGTCGCATCGACGGTCCAGCTGTACACTCGTCGCCAAGCGAGGCGAGATTTGATTCTTTTGGCGACTAACGTTGTTGATAGCGAGATGAGCGGGTGTCAAGAGTCCGGCGGTCTTGGAAAGGGGGCAGTGCAGACCCCATCCGAGCGCAATGAAGCGCGGAGACCCTCACCTTCCGCTGCCATCGCGTCGCTACGGACAACCGCTGGAAATTGTTGGAAGGGAAACAAGATGGCGACAGAGAATGGCCGTTAGATTGAAGTTACGATTGAGTATCGCTTCGCTGCCTACGGTGCAGATCGAAGTGAGGCTAGCAGGGCTTAAACTGCGCCACTCGGGCGCCACTGAGGCTTTGCCGTGATCCAAACCGCATTGGGCCTAGTTCTACATGATTTCCAGCTCTGTCGGTATCTACATAACATGTTTGCTTGAGGATGTCTTGCTGCTGGGGTGTCAATCGATTCATGCCTATTTTTTTTTACCATTCTTTGAAGGCGACAAAGGAGAAGTAGTAGCGAAATTCTCCGCCCAGCTTCGAATCGTCAGAACATCGAAATCTCTTACATGCACAGCCTGCACAGCTTGCACAGTACTGCATCATGTTTTGCCATTTGCATCCAGGAGACAAGACACCGAGCCGTTCATGTCTCTTTGTCGTCTTGGATGAAAGAGACGACCAGATGTGCACGAAAGCCTGAGGCCAGTCTCGGATCGCTCCAATAGGAATCTACCAGTGACACCTGTGTATGCGCTCGACCGAATCTGCCTTGTCTTGGTAACAGCCTGATCGGTCTTATTGCGATTGCGACTTGTCGCATGCTCCGCTCTCTTCTCCAGATCTTCAGCAATACAAGAGCGATACTAAGACCGGCATCTTAGCGACTTTACGATAAGGGACGATTCGAGCGTATACAACCCGTTGAAACGTCATCGAAGGGCAAAAGGGCAGCCTGGTACAGCCCTCGCCCTTCCTGTGGCTGGATCTGTGGCGCAGTGGCTGTGCCTGTGACTGTGGCGTAACATCTTCGTAATCGGAGCCGCCGTCCTCTGTCGAGACTCAGACAGCTCTCCCAGATGGCAATAGTCTCCCAAGCCTGCTGGCGGCGGAGAGGAAGCGCGATTTACAAGCGTACCTGTCTTGGCTTATGTTCGGAGAAGCCATAGACGGAAGGTGTGATGTCATCACGCGCACTGACCCCTTGTCGCCGCCGAGCTGATGGTCTGGATTACCTGCTCATCTGAACACAGGTCTTGTTATGAAGCCTGGAAGTCTATCGTTTGCACTGCCTCAATCTGGGCATTCAACAATACTCAGGTTTTCTACGTTGATTACTGATGACACGAGGACATCGAATAGGCTACTTCATCGCCGCCTAGATTTTCAAGACACGTGCACTTCCCGTTCACGCCTCTAGGAGTCCTTTCCGAAGTATCAACTCGGACTCAACAACAGCTGCCTCAATATAGTGCATCTCTCTCGTCTGCTCCAGGTGCACACTCCCGTAACGCAGCAGCTCTCCGAAAGTGCCCGGCGCCATATCCTTACCTTCATTTTCCGGAAGGTCGAGCAACGTACCACAATGAGGCTTATGGCACAGCTCCTTACCATGAGTGATCTTTTGCATCACACTCTGTGTTATCATGTTCCACGCTGCGTTTTTCGCCTTCTCATGTCCTGCGTCATCTCCATCAGCGTCTAGCCTCGTAGCAAAGAACCTGAGAATATCCGCGCCATCGAATCCGATGGTTGTCTCAGCAGGGAAGTCTTCAGGAAGCGCATTCCACAGTAAGACTTTCTTAGCCCAGTAGTTGACGCCATCGAAGCCGCCATTGGGCTCCTGCAGCCACGTCAAGCGCATCCAGGCGAAGACTTGTCCAATGTATCCAATGATAGTCTGCACATCCAATTTCCAATCCCACCTATACCCCGCCTCGGCCAGTTCCTCGAAATCCAACTTCTGGATGAAGTTAATCAGGGGCGACTGACATACGCCGGAATAGTCATTGCGTCCTTTCCACAGCTCCAAGAAGATCAGATGCCTGTCCAAAGTCAGTATAGTGGATCATCTTACGGATGCATCAGTGAGTCAACGCACCAATTCTTGATGAACTCGTCGCCTTTGCGAGACGCCACAATGTGATTCGCAATAAATTGACCGTATATCAGTGGCGCAGCAACACTAAACGGACTCGTGTCGTCCGCAAGCTGGGCCCAGCACACGCTATCGAGGTGGCGGAAAAGAATACATCCAACATCCATCCACACTCCGCCGTACGTGTACAGTGCTGCGCCGCGCAGAAAGTCGGCGCTATGAGGCCCTACGTATGGACCCGTCATCGTACCTTTTACGAATGCTTCCGGAAGATCTTCAGTCGCGATCCAAGTCAATGCGTGATTCGGTGAGTCCGGTACTGTGTCGAGCACGCGGACTGTCCATTCGGGGCCATGGAGGCGCACCCAGTTGATGATGTTGCGTTGTGTCCACTTGGGCATGTTCTGGACGCCGGCATGCCAGTAGGCCCAGATATTCTTCTCAGAAGTGATAGGCACATGCGTCGTTAAGGTGTTTAAGATCTCAGCATCGGTGCGCTTGTCCTTGGACTCGACTCGGGTCACTTTCGATGCATATTCTTCAGGTATCTGGAACTCGGGCTGTGCCATATTGGTAGTGGAAAAAAACTGGTGGCTATTGAGCGACGATGGGCTCACGCAAGACTAGGAGATATTTCTCTGACAGCTGATAGTGGGTGCATGTCGCTATATATCGCATCATGATTAATATCCAAAAGCTTTGCATTGCATATTCGAGCTCCATTGTCCCGGTACCTCAGCCTTGCCCTACATGCATTGCACGATATCAACCGTAGTGCAAAATGAAAATACCTAGCTCTTACATCAAACGGGCATCTCACCATCAATACTGTTGTTCAGTTTTCCGTAGAGGGACATTTACCCCGAGGTAAGCGCTAGTTATCCTTTCGTGTAACGAAGCAATGTAAGCTGTTCCCAGGATCGACAGCCTATCACACTCGTTTTGGGTATGACTGTATTGCAGTGTTCCTCGCCCGACTGCAACTTATTATCTAGCATTATTGTTATCTTACTCATTCTCAGGGTGCCTTACAGCGAAGATTGCCGAGGCTCCACAATTCGTACACGGAGCGGCACAGATAGAGTGATGAACTTTATAACCTAATCGACATATGGCTCATGCACCGGTCAGTACTAATACATATTCAAAATCTTTATCGTACATTTGACAAGTCCACCTCTCGACCTAGTCTCTCAAATTCAGATGATACGTAGCCAACTGCTCATCGGTCATCCGATTCGGGCTCTTGACCAACAGATCCTCGCCTCGCCCACTTTTCGGGAAAGCAATGACGTCCCTCACGCTCTCTCGTCCACACATGACAGCCATTAGCCTATCCCATCCCAGCGCAATACCTGCATGGGGTGGACATCCGCTCCTCAATACGTTGAGCAGATGTCTAAAGTCCTCCACACGCTCAGGCTTCATCTGGAGAATGTCCTTGAAGATGAACTCTTGCATGGCGGCGGAGTGAATACGGCGACTACCGCCACCAAGTTCGACGCCGTTGAGGACAATGTCGTAGTGCGCTGCTACCGCGGAAGAAGGATCTGTGAGTAGCTTGTCAACGTCTTCGGGTAGCTTTGGGGCAGTGAAAGGGTGGTGGGTCGATGAGAAGCCTGCGGAGCCGCCTTGACCTGGTTCGCTGTCACTCGATGGTGTGAATAGTGGAAAGTCCGTGATCCAGACAAATTTGAAGTCGTCTTTCGCCGGCGCCTCCACTAGGCCTTGCGCTATAGCTGCCTTGTGGAGAGCAAGACGCAAGTTTCCCAGCATGGTTGAGCCACCAGAGAATGGTACATTGGGACGCGCTTGGAGAATGAGAAGGTCTCCGTTCTCTGGCTTCAAAGATTCGGGACCTTCCATCTCGTACTGGCGGCCTAAAGGTCCGAGACCTTGCATGGGCTGTGACAGATCCCCGATGAAGATACCTGGTTGGCCGTCCGGATTGTCCAGATATATCTTCCCATCTGGACTGTCGAGGAAGCTGGAAACGAATTTGCGGGTAACCTTGGGATCCTCAGATATTGAAATCTTGATGGCATCGACTGCCGGATCCTGTAGCGAGGTGATTTTTCCTATCAAATCTGGTGTCAGATGCTCAGTGATGGTATGTATCTACGCGCCGTTAGTTGAAAACAGTGATCATATTACAGCATCTTAACCTACCTTTGATTTGTACCGTAGATCCGGTTTATCAGATCCGTAGTGAGCCATCGCAGTCTGATATTTCATTCGCTGAAATTTTGCCGGTAACTTTTCAAAAGGCTTCAGAACTTTATACCAGAGCTCTCTGAGAAGATCCTCAGTTTCGTTCATGACATCTTCCTCGTTAGCGAAGGACATCTCCATATCGAGCTGGTCCATGATTAGCGACGGCTTGGTAGTGCAGGGCATGGTACTGACCTGAGTGAATTCTGGCTGCCTATCAGCCCTCAAGTCCTCGTCTCGAAAACACCGCGCAAATTGATAGTATTTCGTGATGCCGGAGGCCATTAAGATTTGCTTATATTGCTGTGGACTTTGTGGTAATGCGTATGCTAGGCCCTTCTGTCGTGTTGGTACGAGGAACTCTCTTGCACCCTCAGGTGTCGACTTGAAAAGTATGGGCGTCTCAATCTCCCTCCATTGCTCCGAGTTAAGGTGCAATCTTGCCCGCGTCATGGCTTTCGCCCGCGTCAAGATATCCTCGCGCAATTCTCTGTCTGTGCGAAGCTGCAGATGCCGTTGATCTGGACCAAACACTGTGTCATTCTTGATGATGATGTCTTCTGATATGTCGTTGAGGGGCTGCACGTGCTCCACAGCAACCTCGCGAGCCCCGATCAACTTGATGCCGTCGATTAACTGTTGCCTGGCTTGTGGACGCTCCCTGAGCGTTCCTCTTACAAGAACAGGAGTCCACTCTTTCAACGATCGTAAACAGGCATGTGCATCTGTTCCACTGGATCCACCGTCTCCTTCCCCTGAGACAAGTTGGATAACCAATGTTTGGTTTTTATTTCGGAGCATGGTGAAGGAGAGCTTCTGGCTGACATCCCGTCTTGTACTGATGTAGCCAACGAGTTCAACCTGTTCCCCAGGAGGGTAGTGTATGTGCTGTGCATTTGCCCATACTGAGTTCAGTGAATCCCAGGAGGATGGACGGACTGCAATCTGGTAAGCGCATGGCTCTGCAAAGGTGTTGCAAACCCACTGGTAGCCTTGAATTCGTCGAGAGTTTTCTTCAGATGATCATCGGGCGTAGAATCATGTGAGCTTGCGAAGTTCCGGTATGCATATCCTAAGGATGACCGTACACACTTTGGCGTGGTCCCGTGATAAGATGTGCGACGAAATTTGGAAATTTCTGCGTAGGAGCTGCGAATGCTACTCTCCCGAGTCACTACGTGCCGGGAAGCGCGCAAAAGACTCATAGTAAGTCGCAATGGTAAACCAAGCCCTGACAATTGTGGAAATGTCTTTGACATCCATGAGAAGCAAGCAGCCATGTCTCAACGACGCGCCAAGCCACCATCAAGACCATGCCCAGAACGGGGTAGCGTCCGCTCAGACCACGCTGCAGAAGCTTCAAAAGCTTTCCAGCACCCACACCCACTTCCTCTCGCTATCCCTCCAGTTTATAACATGTAAGCCACCTTGCGACGCCATTTTGACTGTCGCGCGCATACTAACAGAACGACTAGATGATGAAAGCCTAGCGTGTATCAGCTGAGCGGCTCTCCACATCCGCCTTTGAACTCTCCTCTTTCGGGAGGCTCAAGTGGTTCGCTGGTAGATGTGGATGTGGCCGCATGACTTCCGCGTCCGGCACACACACCTTGTTACATAACGGACGCTTTGACGGCATCTCTGATTCAATAAACTGGTCGGTGTCTCGAACATACCGCGCACCCGCGCCCGCACCCATTTGCGACGACGAAACGACGATTTTCCTCTCGACGGAGGCGAGCGACGGTGGAGTGGTATACCAGGTGGAATGGACTGTGTATACTAAAGTCGATAGCAACACAATGAAAGAGTTTCTCATGTTTTTGCATGGTACGTAAAGACGTGATGGGTGAAGACCAAGGAAGGAACGGGCTGCTAGGACTTTGGCAAATCGCAAAGTCCTGAGCCTCATCATCGCCACATTTACTGCGAGTGGAGAAGTAGACCATCTTCTACCATCTCTCCTCAGTTGGCGAAAGAAGAACGCTTTGTCAATTACCCCTCCACTAAATTCATTGGAAAGAGGGGCGTAACAACATTTGCAACATTCAATTGTTCACGATCATAGTGTGTGGGAGTCGTCATTTGAAGGGACTGGCGCGTCGACGTCGACGTCGCAGTTTGCACATTGCCATGAATTGACTAGCCAGAAACAATGAAACTGGCGAGGTTGCGTCATGCGACCCTCATGAAGATCTTCCAGAGACATTATGGTGTGTAGAAGTGCTTTTGTAGCCCCTTCGAGGGACGGATGCAGAGGCTGCCCAACCGACTGAAGCTGATGGGACGGCATCTGGGATGCAACTCATAGTCGACGTACCATGAGGCTTTCCATCAGATCTGCTCAAGGTAGGTATTTGTGTCAATGACCCGGACACCATCAATTGAAGCCAAGAAACCTTTCTAACGGGCGTAGCGTGAGCTCAACCATGGACCCTATTAGAGAAACCGTGGGCAATGGAACTGCATTTCAAGTGTAGACCCTCGATCTGCGTTGAAAATTGATGTATTAAACCATAGGTGAACAGAAGAGATACCCTATGTAGCGAATCACCGCGATACCCAGCCTCTTTCATCAAACACCCAACATACCGATAAGCACCAGCGGCTATTTACGTGTGAGGACAGAAACAGACCTGGAGGATAAAGTGTGGCAAGAAGCAGCAAGGCCAGTAGAATATGCCGTCGAAGATACCCTTCTTCGGCGACTTGTCATCCTATGCGCTTGGCGAACGGCGAGACCGCGAGCTCGAGCTGGTTGATGAGCCGGTCTAAGACTCTGAGCTGCCTGACTCCGCACTCGGCCCGTTGCGGTAGCTGGACTCGGATGACATCTCGTATTGCGACGAGCCGCGCTTGTGGTGGGCACGTGGGCGGTCGTCGGGATGATTGACAGTGTCGGATCGGTGGCCGTCGAACATCTGTAAGTGTGCTGGCATCGGTGCCGCGGGCTTCTCGACGATGCCTGTAGATGTCGACACTGTGTCCAGACATGGCATCTGTTGACGTTGAACCATCGTTGGTAGCATGAAGCTGGACCGCAACTTCCTTAGTTGTTCACGCTCGTCGGCCCCGTCAGTCGCATGGCGGGCTGTATAGTGTTCAGTCTTGCCCTAATGGAAACACCGATTACTCACCACCTGAGACCTCATATTGAGTAGAGCTCCTGCCAACTCCATGCTCATGGTATGCTTCACGGCCATCGTGGTCTGCACCGGGGTTGGCAGTCTCGTACTCAAGCATCTTCATCAGGCGGTAAAAGATGACTGCAAGGATGGCGCCGAGAAGGGGACCCAACCAGTAGATCCAGTGGTGTCCAGGCCATACGCCAGTAACAACGGCAGGTCCGAAAGAACGAGCTGGGTTCAAGGAGCCTCCCGTGAAGTAAACACCTATTTGTATCAGCTTCGGGGTCTTCTGGCAGAGTCGGCAGGCGCGTACCAGCGAGCTCAGCAATGAACAATGCTAGTCCGATGCCGATTGGGGCAATGAAGGTCGCTCTATGCTTCTCCGCTGCCAACATGAAGATGGTAAGGAGGAGCATGAAGGTCAAGAACATCTCAATGAACAGGCCTCGCGCGATAGATGTTTCACGGCTGAGGGTGGTGTTCACGGACAGTGGCCCTGGAAACAGTCCGGACACAACAGCGGCAGCAGCGATGGCACCGAGTAATTGTGCAACGATCAGCAGCAAAACCTTCATCCAGCCAAGTGCTCCAACAAGACCCATGGCGACGGTGACCTGGGTCATGTTAGCGGCTGCTTCCGAATTGAAACGCCTGATGGTACATACAGCAGGGTTGAACAAGCCTCCACTGATGCGGAAGAAGACCCAGACAGTGACTGCCAAGGAGAAGCCGAACGCTAACGAGATGTACAACAATGATCCAACGTCCATGGATCGGGTACCTCGAAGATTGTTCGCGACCTGTGTAGCTGCGAAGGCGAAGAAAAGAAAGAGGAAGGTGCCGACTAATTCCCCCAGGAAAGAGATGAAGAGGTGGCGAGCCCTGTTGGGTAGCCATGCGAAACCAGCTAGGCGTGACTCTCCGGGGCGGTCGGGGTCTTCTGTGTACCTGGGCTTCATGCCTGGCAGGACCATGAAGCTCTCCGAGGGGCGCTGGTGGTTCATGAGTGCCACTTAAGGATACCAGTGTAAGCTCGTATTTGTGAGGGACTGAAGCGGAACACGTACGATCAGGAATGTTTGATAGGTCAGGTAGGTGAGAGATACGCGGGCTGAGATTGGCAGTCGAGCAGGTAAAGCTTGAGGATATAGCAACTAGGAACAGGGCTGTAGGGAAGATTGAAAGCCGACGATAGGACTAGGTGTATGAGGAGCTGAAGGTATGAGAGGTGTCAAGGCGAAAGTTGAACGAGCGAGGGAGAAGACGGGAGCAGCATAATAGGACGATAGGAAAGGGAAGGGGCAAAAGTCGAAGGCACGTCGAGGGTCAACGGACGTGCTTGCCAGTCGATGCTGAGTTCTGAGGAAAGTAAAAGTCAAGAGCGATGTGGGGATGTCGACGAGGAGGGAGTGACCAGAAGTAAATGTCAGTCAGAGCGGACATGTCCAACAACCTCACCTTGACGCCTTTTGTCTGTGCAATGGCTTTTTGAACCTCTTGCTCTCTATAGACGGTCATACTAAGGCTACCGCATCTTTATCTTCATCATTGAAGAGATGCGCGCCACAGCAGCCGCATGCATGTCGCAGACGCGTTGACATTTTTACCCCGTCCGTGACGTTGTCCTCTTCTGGCGCACAACTCCAGCTTCATCTACTGATATGGAAGACACGATAAGGCTGACGCTGTGTTTTGGTGTCGCTGACGCTTCCAGCATAGTCGATTGCGGGGAGCAGCATGCTTGGCGTCCATCACGCGCGTTTCCACCAGGGTCCCGGAACCATCACGACATCATCGGGCTCCGGCCACCTGCAGTCTTTCACTCCCAGTCACGTCCTTGTCCACTTCTTTTTTCTCAGCCCGTTTCCTGCCTATCTGCCCTTATTGCGACAAACCCTCGTGCACATGTGCGCCATTTATCGCCTCGCGCCACACAAGTAGTGACGACCTGCCCGCCTGCGGGTGTGTTATTACCGCATCATCCATTGCTTCCTGCCCTTCACTCTCGATCCGCCCCGCGTGACCCACCTCAAACGGGACCACGTCGCGTCTGTCTCCTGACCTCAGTCGATGCCTCAACTCTCCTAGATATTCAGCACATTCTGCTGCTTTTGTCGCTTTCCACCTCTCCCGCCGCCGCCGGCTGCTTCCGCAAGCATGCGCCCACTCCGTCTGCTGCTGTCGCTATCCACCACCCTATTAGCCGTTACGCTGCTTCTATATATGATAGTAGGCAAATCACAGGATGAAGCCCAGGAGCGAGCATCTGTTGCATCGAACCAGGGCAGTTTCAAAGCCTTGTTTTCCTTCACGTCGCCCAGCTCCTTGTTTCCGCCTTCTGCCATCATCAGTTTGACCGACGATAACTCGACTTTTTTCCTTGCCAGGCCTGCCGCGTTTGGCCCGGCACTACCCAAAGAGGGCTTGAGTGGCCCGCTATGGATCGGTAGTGGCTTTGGAGATGATACATTAGGTGCTGGGGGCGAGTTAGGATGCAGCGACGTCCCGGGTTGGCCAGACGGCAGCGATGACCTTATCAGCGCTTCACGGCCACTTGGTTATGTCAAGGATAAAGCAAAGAGTGTCATGCCGGACAGAGACTTGCCTTCAGAAGAAGAGAACCGTGGAGCCAAGGATGACAACACTAAGACTGCCACTGCAGACGATGGCACAGACGATCACCTGCAATCAGGCCTCTCGGGCACGCGCGTGACGTCAGGATCCAAACATGCCGATATCCAGTCACTTCAGGAGAGTGCCGAAATCGCTGGCAAGGTTGTCCTCCTCAAGCGAGGAGGCTGTGGATTTTTGGCTAAAGTGCAGTGGGCACAATCACGTGGCGGAGCGGCTGTTATAGTGGGTGACGACGTGCGCGGTGGTGCCCTCGTTCGAATGTACGCCAAAGGAGATACCTCTAATATCACGATTCCATCCTTATTCACTTCACACACAACCGCGCATCTTTTGTCTTCGCTCCTGTCGGCCGATGGAATGCTCTCGAGTTCTGTACAAGCATCTGATAAGACTGCCGAAAGCCGCCCGATACCTTCCGGAGCGCTACGAACTATACCAACAGCGGCCCGAGGAAAGCAGCACCCATCAACATCTGGCAAGAAGACTACAACTAGAGAGCATGCTGGTTGGCTGCGCTCGCTTCTGTCTTTATTTGGTCTTGGAACAAGCGATAGTTCCCCGAAAGCTGGCAGTCGGAGACTACCGAATAGCGGCGATCTTGAATGGGTCGAAGTCAGCGACTGGGAAGACGACCAAAAGCCCATCAAGACCAAATCGACAGCATCCACGCCGACACCCACCAGAGCTGCGGACGACTTTATCATCGGAGAACACGACTGGCGGGATCCTGACCTTTTGCCTCTTTCTGCATCGTCGAGCGAGGCACTCACAGCAGCTAGCGCAACCCCATTGAGTACCAAAGCTGATAGTAATGCCTTGCCCGGTAGTGGCGAATATACCCCAGCGAACGCAAAGACTGGTGGGAAGAAGCTCTGGACCTGGTGGTCAGGCTCTAGGCACGACACGGTATCATCAGTATCGTCCAGGCGCGCGCACACCAGAAGCATTACCTCGATAATCGACGCAAATTCTGGCATTATCAAAACATCCCCTGCGACTAGTTATCACCAAGGCCTATGGGTAACGCTAACGCCCACGAACGTTTCAAGCAGTCCTTTCTTCGATACTTTACTCGTACTCGTTGTCAGTCCATTGGTCACGCTGACTGTCGTATACGCCCTCCTCCTTCTCCGATCTCGCATTCGACGTCGCCGTTGGAGAGCGCCCAAGTCTGTTGTGGAACGCCTGCCGGTCAGAACTTATCAGACCATTAGCGATTCATCGTCCTCGGCCACGCCTAGCGCGGCGTCCCCAACCACACCCTTACTTCAGCACTCATCCACTCGGTCAAGATCACCAGAACCTCGGTCACGCTCAACTACGGTATCAGAGACACCGGCCACTTCAACATCTGTACAGCACGCGTCTCGTGACCGTGAGGAAGAGAAGAGAGAATCAGGTCTGGCGGCGTGGAGACGACGCTACGGTGGCCGCCAAAGAGAATGCGTCGTCTGTTTAGAGGAGTACGTCGACGGAGTAAGTCAAGTCATGAGCCTCCCGTGTGGTCACGAGTTCCATGCGGATTGCATGTAAGTATCCACCTCCCAGCTTTTGACAGTTCTAATCTGACGTGAGTAGTACCCCTTGGCTCGTCACGCGCCGGCGAACATGCCCCATCTGTAAAGGCGATGTTGTACGCTCTCTGAGTCGCAGCTGGCATGATCGGCTACAGTCAGCATCACCAACACGCTCACCTCGACTCTCCATTACCGAAGAAGACGTACAAACTGAAGCAGCTGAGACTCGCAACGAGTCACCTTCTGCATCACGACCTGTGCCAATGTCCAGATCTGCACCCTCGGATACATCCTTGGTTGATGACGACGTCGAGCCTGGTTGGTCTGCAGCCACTTCTAGGCGCGCTTCAGGAGAGATTCCACGAGCATCAGAAGGCGGGACCTCGTTGCGGGAGCTAGCTTCTTCAGTTTCGACGGTAGTATGGCGTGGAGTTGATGCGGTTCGATCGAACACCGGCTTACAGCGACGCTCTCCACCTGAAGATGTGGACCGCAATCGGTGATTCCGCTACTCATGAGTTACGTTTTAACATGATGAAATTTGGATGCATAGATGGGATATACCCTTGGGAAGCTCAACGGCGTTGCATTTGGATGTGATTATACGTCAGCTAATGGCCTATTGATCAACTAATTGGCATAACGGTAGACAGTCTTTGCGAACCCTACTCAATCAAACAGTCACTCCTTTTCACAGATGCTGGAACCTGCTGTAGCAAGCAGTATGTCTTCTTGACGTCTTACTGTTGCCCAAGCGTGTTCGCGATCTTATTGGGCTTGTGCTTTGATGTGTAGTGTGTTGAAACTATTATAGGTAAATGCTGTGTTCTAAACGCACTTGAAGTTGACTGTCTAATCGCGGTCAGAGCATCCAGCTGCATTTGGACAGATCTAATGTGCCCAGACTTGGTACAAGCCTGTCAGTGAAAACGGCCGTGGTCTCACATCTTACGGGAGGTCCGGCTTCGGGTCCAATAACCTGGTTGGCAAGAACAATGGCCTAGTGTCTTGGCGTCAGCGTTCCGCGTAAGTCATCCCGCAGCTCCATACCGTCTCTACTCACGCACCGGTTCGTCGCCTTTACCACATTTGTTCGCTCAACTGGTTGCCCGCAAGTGAGCTTCAGGACCCGCCCGACCCGATGCGTCGAATGCTGCGAACTTCTCACCATCAGCAGACTTCACAAATCTAATTCGCTGCCAGGCCACGTCAGATCACCCCGAGACAAGGTAAAATGAGCGGGTAGGCGTACGACATCCCGGCTGAGAGATTGAAAACCCGGGAACCCTCGACTTATTACCCGGTCTGGATTTGTAGCGCGTAATATACACAAACGAAGCTGTCGTGTCTCTCAGCCGCAAGAGTCTCCGTTCAATCTACGTCCCGTTGGACACAACGGGAAACAAATGACAACTGGCTTGCAGTACAACATGCGAAGGTTCTTGGATACGAAAGTCAGTTCAGGATGATCTATGTTCCGCAATAGACGGCACGATTTGTGCTACCTGAAAAGCTTGTCTGGCACGAACCCTGGTATGATGTTGTCGCTTTTCGCATCATTACTGGTCTTGAAGAAAACTCTCATACACCGCAAAACAACATCCGGATCATGAACCAATGTTCTCATTGCCCCGTCTGACTGCACTGTTGGCTGTCTCATGTGTTCCTGGGTGGTACTTCCCCATCCGAGAAATGCATCATCATCATATACCAGAAGGCGCACGTTACCGAATATCCGCCAAGCAATCTGGTGTGCAGCTGGCAACTCGTGTTCGCCAGACCGCAAAGTTTGGTGGCTTCGGAAGGCGCAGTCTGGTTCTCTTCGAACACTCTGGCACGTCTGAGAGGCTTTTCTTGGCCAAAGGTTGTAAGATGAGTAGCATGTTGGAACTCTTGTCAGATTAAGTTTCCGGTCCAGGGCTTCCCACGTGGTTTCCTAGTATATATCAGGGCCGACTTGGACCTCATTAGACGACCGTTCGGGCATACTATAACATCAACACATCTCTACTTCTCAACGGTAATCTTGTTGTCAAATATGAAGCTCTTTTTTGCCTTTCTCCCTCTTCTTGGCTGCGCTCTTGGGCTGGCGCAAGACTTACAGCCTGATACTTGTGTAGCGACGTGCCCACCACCGGATTGCTCGGCTGCTATTGGTGCACTGGTATGTATCTGGTGTTTCTTTCTGGCCGTCTTGTCATTGCTGAGATAGTTCAGGAATCATGTAAGTGCCTCAACGAGCGTGAATACGCGTGCAAGGCCAAATGCCCTGACTACACTCCGCGTATCCTGGTAAGCCAAAGCAGCACACATACGAAACAAACTGCTCATAACCACGGCAGCACTGCCCTCGCCTTCCAGTATCGACAGTCAGCACACCTAAGCCCGCTCCTACGGCATGCGTTTGCGAAGAAGTCTTCTGCGTTCTTTCCTTTCCCGAGGGCTGCTACTGTCGCAACAACGCTACTCAAGCGTGCTTCGAGAAATGCGGTGGAGAAGAGCCAACCCATCAGGACTGCACTCTTCCTATCGATGAATTGGATGTTCGTGCTCCAGAACCTAAGCCAGTCCCAGCTCCAGCTCCAGTCCCTGTTCCGGCACCACAGGAAGAGACTTGTGTGTGCGAAGAGGTTATATGCGTTCTTTCTTTCCCAGAGGGTTGCTACTGCCGCAACAACGCGACGAGAGCTTGTTTCGAGAAGTGTGGTGGTGCAGAACCGATGTATCAGGATTGCAGCCTTCCTGATGTCGAGACTCGTGCTCCAGAGCCTTTACCCGAGCCACTCTCGTTACCGGAGCCTCAGACAGATACTTGTGTATGCGAAGACGTTGTATGCATCCAATCATGGCCGGAAAGCTGTTATTGCCGCAACGATGCCGACAAGGCATGTTACGAGAAATGCGGTGGTATAGAGCCAGTCTACCAGAGCTGCACTGCTGTCGACAATGTGGTCGCTCGTGCTCCAGCACCAGAGCCCATACCCGAGCCAGAAGCCCAGGCTTGCGTCTGTGCACCTGGTCCCCATTTGTGCCCCCAAGTCTGGCCCGACTCTTGCTACTGCGACTACAACGCAGCAAAAGCATGCTCTGACAAGTGCGGCGGTCCCACGCCACCGTTTCCAACGCAATGCCCGCCTCTCAATCCTCCTTCGGTCGAAGCGCGTGTGGCAGACCCACAGCCCGTACCTGTCCCAGCCTCACCTCCCCCAACTTGCGAATGTCCCTTAGTAAATTGCATCTCGTCTTGGCCTGAATCTTGCTACTGTCAGAATGCTGCCAAGAAAAGATGTCACGAGCTGTGTGGTGGCAAGAAACCCGTTCTCCAGGTATGAATCTTAGTTTTCGCCTATGTAGTGATGACAACGGACTAACAGATATGTCAGATATGTCCACCTTACCCTAGCTCCACCCTCTTGACCATCACGGCCACACCCGTCCCGCTTCCCGTACCCATCACCCCCGTGCCCCTTCCTTCGCCCATTCCTCCTCGCCAGGCTACCCCCACGAACCAAATCTGTGGCGGCGGTCGTGCAAGCCAAGTCCTCGACTGTCCTGCGGGCCAGGTCTGCATTACCGATCCATTCAAACCAGGTTCTTGCGGTCCCGCTTGTGACCAGCTGGGTATCTGCGTTGGAGAGAAGCTGTGTGGTGGGTTTGCAGGATTCGAGTGCGATACACCAGGTCAGGTTTGTGTTGACGATCCGAGAGATGACTGTGATCCGCTGAATGGTGAGAGTGATTGTGGGGGTTTGTGTGCTTGGCCGCAGTGAACTCTCGAATTCGAAGACAGGTTGGCTCGAGAGAGGAGGGGGCGTGGAGGGTGAAGATGTGGAGGGCGTCATCATTCTTTGAAACATTCATTCTACAAAGGGCGGCTGTGGTGTAACTGAGATATTGCAATCACGTATCCGATCCTGGTATAACGAGTTTCAATCTTTTTGTGTACGTTTCTTTGCAGCTTCTCTTGACAATCTTTTCTAAACTCACACCTCTCACAGCCCTAAAGCCGAGTTCATCTTGTTCCCCGCCTTCACGAACATGGTCATCAAGACCGCCACGCTCGCAATCCACGTAACGCTCCTCAAGTAACTCGGCGTATTTGTCTGAATCTTGACGTACATGAAACTGTATACAAGGCGAAGACCGATATAGGCTCCTGCTAAGGTATTCATCGTCGCTGTGATACTCTGGTCAGCTTATACCTCTTGCGATCCGGGGATAGTTATCGATGTCTTGTTGTGTGTCGTTATTGATCAATGAACGACCATGACAGATTGTGAAATAAAGAAAAGAGTGAAACATACCCGCATCCAACCCGGCCAGGTTGCCCGCCAGTATCGCTCCAATGAAAAAGGGAGCATTCTCCATGTTGTTCTTGTGACATGCTTCCGCACGCTCGGCTTTCGCATATAGAGGACCGGGACAGCACTTGCGGTAGAATTCTAGTGTGGAGGCGCCACGGGGATTGGCGTTGTCGAGCTGGCCGTTTATACCCTTCTTGAAGGTCATTTGCTAGGAATCATCGATGGTCAGTAGAAGAACAGGAATTACTGGACAAGGGAGACGAAAAGGGAAGCGTACAGAGTGAATGTGTGGGTACACAGCAATGACCCAGTATATGGGTATGGCGTGGAAGGAGTAGTTGAAAGACATGATGTTCACGTCTGATAAGGTGTAATCTGGATGGGCGGTGTTAATGACTGTGAGAAATCTCCAACTCGTTGTCCATTTCTGGAATTGGCACCTAGAACTACTTATATGCGGTGACTTTTCTTGATGCCTAGTTTACTAGTCGGCAGCTAGCTGAACAAGCCGAAGCGCCTGGACCCAGGGGTAAACTACTTCGATCAGTAATCGTTGTACGATGACCAAAATCTGTATACTACTGAGGTATGTACGCAAGACTAGCCATGAAGCTAGTCGGCCCGTCGCAAAAGCGTTAGTATTCGGCCGCAACAAACAGCTTTCCGCATAGTTGTCCTGTACACCGCAACTCGACATGCTAAGAATCTATCACAAGCAAACTTGAGCGATGCCTTGACTGATGTTACATATCCCCAGCCCCATAGCACAAGTCTGCTTTCACAGCTGAATCTTGTCCGCCATACCCTGTCCACCCATCCACTCGATATAATTCTCAATACTCTTCTGCATAGCATCTGTCGCCTTCTCAATCAACCCCGTCAGCGGCGTAAGACCAGCCTGCTCCTTCATGATGTCGATGAAATCATTATTGAACGCGTCGTTGATGTTCACCTTGGCAACACCACACTCGATGCACTCCTTGAGTAGCTTCTCCTGGAACCATTCCTTCCCTGCTCCATGCAACACCAATGCAACTCGATCTCCCACCTTGGCATGCACATTGCGCAACCGCGGATAATCCAGTTGAGGACCCTTGGGCCCGTATTTCCCATGTACGTTTCCAAAAGCAGGAGCCAGCCAATTGATCCCCGTTGCGACGAATTCCTCAGCTTGCTCTGGAGTGGTAAGGATAGCCTCAAGACCCATTTCACTCAAATCTCCCACACCATCCTCTCCTCCATCGATTCTTCCCGGTTCCGCTTCCGTGATAATTCCCCTCTCGTTACAATACCTGACTAGCTCCGCCGTCTTCTCAAGGTTATCGTCAAAATGACTCATGTCGACCATGATGCCGTCGAAACCTTTCTCAAAGTTTGCAGCTTTCTTCACAATCTCTGGGGTTTGGGCGTGGTCCATGTGGAGGGCTACAGGCACGCTGGCGTTGTCAGCGGCTTCGCGGGCAGCGTGGAGCAAGATGCCATCTGCGTATGTGATTGCCCAGGGGAAAAGTTGAATGATTAGAGGGGCACGTTTGGCCTCTGCTGCGCGAACGGATGCGAGGATGCCTTCGACGTTGTAGCAGCATGTTGCGCAGATTGCGTATTTGTTTGCGGCGGCGTGGGCGACGAGCTTGACGGCCTTGTTTTGGGATAGATCCGGTGCCATGATTGTGTTGGTCGGGAGATATTCCAAGATGAGATTTGTTCCAAGGTGGCAGACTTAGGGTGAGAAGAGCGAAGGAAGAGAGCAATGTGATATGGGCGATGATGCAACTTCCCCTCGTCGTTCCGGTTGCATTTCCGATATTCCGATGTCCTCTCTTATGGTGGGGCTGTCGGCAACTGCTCTCCAAGTTGAGCGGCGTAACCACCGACGTTCGGGTCATTTGCCGGCTAATTTCAGTGTCGGAATCTGTGGGCAAGTTCCCGCGGGATACCCAGTCGAGCGTGGTTTACCGCGGCCTTTGGCTTACCCCAGATGCTGCCCATGATGGAGGGGGAAGCCTGGGGTAGCATGGACGGAAAAGTCGTTGATGTAGAGGCTCGTTCGCGTCCGTTCTGCTAGGATGATCAGCGTCTCGCTGTCGCAGAGCGTTCCACTTAGTTTCCATTGGATGATACTGGATGGAAACCGTGTGTGCTTCCGTATGCTGCACAACCATCTATGTCAATTCTATCTGTTCTATGCCATTGCTATCTATATCCTTGCAATCTCGACTCCGCCTAAGTCTTGAGCTGCGAAAAGTACCCCCTAACCCAGCAAATCACCCAGCGCATTGACATAAGCCGTGGGAACAGTCGTCGCACCCTCGGCCAAAAAGTCCTCTTTCTTACTGACACCCGTCAGTACAGCCAGTGTGCCGCCCAACTTTCCATCGATGCCGAACTGGATATCAGTGTTCAGCCTATCTCCCACCATACAGGTCCTGCTACGATCGAACTTGAATTTGCCTTCTACGGCATCCATCATAGCTTGACTCGGCTTCCCCAAAGACAATGGCGATTTGCCAATAGCCCTCTCAAGCGAAGCGCCCGAAGCACCAGCACCTGGAAACAAAGTATGCGCATTTGGCAGCGTAGAGTCGATGTTCGTAGCGAGATATACGGCACCACGCTGAAGGTACTGGAACGCGATTGCCGTCTTGAGGTAGTTGGAGTGGAAATCTAGACCACTCAGCACAACGCCAACATCGGGGTCGAGCAGGCTGCCGTTCGCGATAGCTTCGAAGTCGTCTGGCTGCCGGAATTCACGGTTGTAGGCGGGATCTGTGCCGCCGATGTATGGGACGCCTTCGGCGTCAAGTTCTTGTTCCACTCCACTCTCGCCGAGGACGAAGACTTTGTTCTTTGGCGCAGGGAGCTTGAGAATGCGGGCGATGTATACGGCGGCACTGTAAGAGGATCCAAAGACTTCTTCCTGTTGGCGCGTCAGCTGGTGTTATCCTATAGGGTTCCGCGTTACGTACCACCTCGGCGGGGATACCGAGCTTTTCGAATTTCTTCTTGTAGTCCGCTCGGGACTTTGTGCTGTTGTTAGTGACGAAGACGAGTTGTTTGCCTGCAACTGATCAGCACAAAGTACGTTCTTTGTAGAAAGCGAATATCTTACCTTTACTCCTCAGCATCTCCAGCGTCTCAGGGACCTTTTCGAATAGGTGATCGCCGGACCAGAGGACGCCTGTCCTTGGTCACAATCAGTAGATGGTCATGTGGAATGCGGGTGCTGCTTTAGTTGCGAGTGCAACCGACGTGCCGTATGGTGAAAAGGTGGGCGCGTACCATCGCAGTCGAACAGGAAGACCTAGAACGTCCTATATGAGTACGAAACATAGCAACAGTCCTCTCTGGAGACGTACATCGAATTTATCCAAGAACCCGTCGATGGCGTTTTTGTCGCCAGACAGAAATTGAGGTGCCATGATGTCAGTTGTCAAAACAACGGTTCGCGTCAGAGAACAAACGCTCCAAAGCCGACGTTGGTGGGGTCCTTGGCGTGGACCCTGAGATCAGCAGCGGAACCATACCGAGAATGTCCAGGTCTACCCTACTATCGTTCCTAGGGTCGCAAGGCCACACAGGGTACTCACAGACGCTCTGATTCATTATTGCGCTTGACACACTGTTGTTCATTCATTCATGCCGTTAATATTCGTCTACTATATTCGACTAGATTGTTCATCATAATCTCGAGCGATCAAGTCAATCCACAATAATCTTCTTCTCAAGTTCCTCAAAGTTTTCGAAGAAGCTGTCGAACAGATTGACGGCATGTTCAACATCATGCGCACCGCCAGTCTCGCGGATGCTGTGCATGCTGAGCTGAGGGTTACCTAGATCAAGAGTGCGAGCGCCCATCGCTGCTGACAGCATGGGACCGATGGTGCTACCACAGGAAGAGTCATTGCGGACGACAAAGAGCTGGAGCGGGACACCTTCTTTGGCCGACTTTGGATTGTAAGACGCCGCTTTCGCGCGCCGAGCTGCCTCCTGAAGCAAGACGATACCTGGTGAGTTGGTGGCGTACCGGGCATTGGCATTGATCTTGATGACAGTGCCCTTGTTCATCTCTGGCCTATGTTGGGACTCGTACTTGGCCGGGTAGTTGGGGTGCACCGAGTGGGCCATGTCGGCGGAGATCAAGAACGATGTGGCCAGCGTTTGCTCGTAAGCGGTAGCAGTATCCGCTTCAACCTTCTCAAAAGACTTGTCCGAGTTGCTGTCAGAGGCGGGTAGGACTGACAGGCGGCGGATTACAGCAGGCAACAGGTTTGAGTCGGCTCCCTGTGCAGTCTGGGAGCCAATTTCTTCATGGTCGAAGCATGCGATGAGTCGGATGGTCGAGTCGTTCTCTAATGCGGATGATGCAGAAAGACTCTTGATGATACCCTCGACGCTGCAGTAGGTCATCATGAGGTTGTCCAGTCGCGGAGAGAAAATGAGCTCATTGTTCAGGCCACCAATGACCGACTTCTGTGTGTCGTACAGAACCATCTCAAAGTCTACTATGTCACTTGGCTCGGCGCCGGCCTCCTCGGCGATGATGTCGATGATGTAGGGGTGGTGCCTTGCAGTTGGGGCAGCGAGTGGGCCCTCGGTCTCTGTGTCCTTGCTATCCTCCTTGGTCTCATCGGTCTTACCCTGGCGGTTCAACTCTGCAGCGACCAGGCCAGCAATAGGAAATAGCTGTGTCTCTTTGTTGAACTGGAAGTTCTCCTGGCGGTCCAAATGGATGGCTAGAGTGGGTATCCGCAAGATTGGCCTCTCAACCTTGACCAGGCGCTGCTCAATGTTGCCATCCTTTGTTCGTACCATAGCACGACCTGCGATACTGAGGTCGCGATCGAACCAGGTGTGCCAGAGACCACCGCCATATGTCTCACAGGCTACTTGAATGAAGCCGTCGCCTGTTCGCTTAGACACAGGCTTGATGCGTAGGCATGGAGAGTCGGTATGGGCGCCAATCATGGCGATGGGGTTGCCGGCCTTCCATTTGTTGCCGATAGCGAAAGCGACGATGGAGGATGTGTTACGGGTGAGGTAGTACTTGCCTCCGGGCTGGAGGGTGGGTGCCCATGAGTCGCGCTCCTGGTCGGAGTTAGTTACTGTCGAAACTGACAAGAATGGAAGTGAATGCGTACTTTGATTTGCTTGAAGCCGGCCTTCTCTAACCTTTCTTTTGCTGACTTGACAGCGTGGAATGCTGTTGGGGGTCAGTATGTACGAGAATGACGACAGCATGCGACATACGTGTAGGCGAAGCATTGACGAAGGAGAGGAAGTCCTCGGCAGCTTTAAGAGAGGGCTTAGTCGACATGGTCCGGATATGCGACGAGATGAAGGTCGAATGTGATACAGCAAGGGGTGAGGTCGGTGCGCAATGCAGTAGTGTAATTCGCAGCTTGGATGATGGCAGCATTAAGGATTGGACACAACGTCTACCAGCTGAGCGCGGGCGGTGTGGGGTATCGATTGAGAGGCGGTTGAGCACCTGGCGAGAGCAAGCGCTAGGCTCCACCGGGCGGCGATGCGCGGCGCTGATTGGACAAGGCGTCTCCAACGCGTCGAGAGGAAAGGGAACATCAAAACATGGCGACATGGCAGCCACGACGTGACGGGCACTTGCCTCGCGCGTCGCGGCGACTCCTCACACTTCACTCGCGACTTGATCTAGATGATAAATGCAACCCCGACTTCACCTTCACCTGTATTCAGCTTAAACTGGCCCGCGTCTGGCCCATTACTATCCACTCTCGCTACGTGCGCGCCCGCCTGTCTCTCGTTGCTCCCCCAGCACCCTGCGGCTGTCTAGCATACAAGCTCCGACCCGCAACCACAACAAGGTCACCGCCGCCCACCCCGCCCGTTGCGCGCCCACCACCAACACCACGGCTACCCTTCCCACCACTATCGTGACTCGATGCGCACCGAAATTGAATAAAAGGCATATCTATTGTTGGCACTGTTGTGCGCCGCGACGACCTGTCATTGGTTAAGAGGAGGGCAAACGACTTAGGGGCTATCAATCATCACAATACCACGACTCGACGTCACCGCGCCATTCAACTCATTGTTCTCACCTTTACCTTCGTTCCAGGCGACCATTGTCCAGCCGCCTAGGATAACACTGCGACCTGCCATCTGTCATCGCCTACACCCCGCCACGACGACATCACTTTCTTTGGTACCATGGTCCATACACGCAGCAACAGCAAGGCACAGCCCGGCGCATTCTTCTCCGCACCGCCGGGCGACTTGGGGAAGCCAGTTGCTACGAATGCGCAACTCGACGACGATATTGCAACCCCGACGCTGATATCACCACCCGAGTCAAAGACGCCTCCAACCGCCTCCCACAAGCGTAACCAGATCTTCCCCTCGAACCCGCTCGACCGGAGCTCAGAACCCATAGATGCTGCCGCTTTGACCAAGGCACTTGGTCACATTGAGCAGGCTGGCCGAGTTAGGGAGCGGACGCCTACAGCAAGCCCAAGCCGAAAGCGCCCGCGCATATACGGCGACAGGTGAGATGGGCATACTCAGTCACATCGAAACCACCATGCTGACTTGTCTTCAGATTCATCCCAAATCGCGCAGGCCAAGATCTGCAGGCAAGCTTCAATCTCCTCCATGATGAGGCATCACCCGCAACGCCGTCCAAGGCCAGGCGTACTCCACACCATGAACTGCATTTCCAGAAGAGTGAGCACCCACAGTCGACTACTATACACCTACTGACTTTTTGCAGCTGAAGAGGCCAACCGCACATACTCCGCCGTACTCCGCCAAGAGATGTTTGAGGGCTCCGTGCCTCAAGCCTTTCCCCAGAGTTTGTCTCCGACCGACAGTGCCAACATGCGAGGCGCAGGACGCTCACACACTCCCCCAGCCAGGACTGCAGCTACATTACCGCCGCCTTCAGGGACGCCGTCAACCCCGCACAAAAACCTTTTCTCATACTCGGGCCAGCCAACTCCGTCACGGACACCTTCAAGTCGGCACGGCATCCTTAATCTCAACGCCCGCTCAGATCTATACAGCCTATCACCAATCAAATACAGCAGCCAGCGCATGCTTCTCAGTCCCCAACGTCAAGCCCGTGCCGTCTCCAAGGTGCCATACAAGGTTTTGGATGCACCGGATCTCGCTGATGACTTCTACCTCAACCTCGTCGACTGGGGTAGCCAAAACACCCTTGGAGTAGGCCTCGGCTCATGTGTCTACATGTGGAACTCGAGTAGTGGCCGCGTCACCAAGCTTTGCGAACTACAAGACGATTCCGTCACAAGTGTCAACTGGATACAGCGTGTAAGTGTGGCCATTTTTTTTTAAATACCGTCCATGCTAATGTCTTCCAGGGATCACACATTGCAGTTGGTACGAATCGAGGTCAAGTACAAATCTGGGACGCACAGACTCAGCGACGTCTCCGTACCATGACAGGTCATACTGCTAGGGTCGGCGCCCTTGCATGGAACGAACACATCCTCACTTCTGGATCAAGAGATCGCACAATCTACCATCGCGACGTCCGACAGCCAGAGCAATGGCTTCGAAAGCTTGTCGGTCACAAGCAAGAAGTCTGTGGTCTCAAATGGAACCAAGAGGATGGACAACTCGCCTCTGGAGGCAACGACAACAAGCTCATGGTGTGGGAGAAACTCAACGCCGAGCCCACTTTTAAGTGGAGTGAACATCAGGCTGCCGTCAAGGCCATTGCTTGGAGCCCTCACCAGCGTGGTCTCCTTGCTAGCGGTGGTGGTACCGCAGACCGAACCATCAAGTTCTGGAATACCCTCGTCAACTCCAACGGTCCATCGGCATCAGCCCTGGCATCGGCCTCAGCCGCCGCCTCAGCTGCGTCAACAGCAAACATCCCCTTATCGCCCACCGCACCAGCCAACCTCATCAACAGTCTTGACACCGGAAGCCAAGTTTGCAACCTAGCATGGTCGAAAAATAGCAACGAAATCGTCTCCACACATGGCTACAGTCAGAACCAAATCATTGTCTGGAAATACCCAAGCATGCAACAAGTCGTCTCGTTGACAGGCCATACCTACCGTGTCCTCTACTTGGCTATGAGTCCAGACGGCCAGGTCATCGTCACAGGTGCTGGCGATGAGACTCTGCGATTCTGGAATGCGTTCAAGAAGAAGGAGCGCACTGGGGGTCTCAGCAGTATGGACAGTTGGGGCGTCATTCGCTGATGACTTGTTTCTGTTCTGCAACCAGGCTTCTACGAAAGTGTACTATAGGACTGATTCCGCGGTTTCCTCGCATGTTCGGTCCATGTTACTTCCTTTCTTGCAACGACTTCAGCGGCATTTTCTTGTATGGTTATGATCAATACCTGGGCTTTATCTTATCATGGGCATGGGTGGTGTTTTGGGCGTTCTGAGCAGCAAGATACCACGGGATGCTCTTATCGACGGCGTTGGGGGGCGCAAAATCAGCCTGCCATATATGCTTCGTTTTGAGCATGAGGTGTAGAGAGTTCTGGGTATGAGCCTGGAGAAGGAATTATCTCAGAGGTCTATGGCCTACCTTTATTCTCATCTTTCATCTACTCGTTGAGAACTGCTTCAGAGCGGCGGTTCTTCTATGCATTTGCTTTGGCGACCCACATATCTTGGGTTGCGGGCTGGCGTTTGGGGATCATAAGGAGGATGACCCGGTTGGATACTATATGTCTTAGGGTTATCCTTGGATAGGCCGAGGCTTTTACGACTACAAGTGTACATTATTAGCTTACATACCACGTTAATCAAGCGCGGAACTTTCAATCATCTTCTTTCTTCTCGGTGAATACAAAATGATTGAAGACTATGAGCATCCGGCCATACGAAACGCCTTAACGACCAAGGGCTGCATGTTCGTTGCGAGATGAGCGAAGTCTATTTCAATCATGGGAGAGTGGTGTGGGGGTATTGTGAAATGGCATGGGAATAGATGTGTTGATTGGGGGTGCATCCTGAAGTATAATTGGTAATGCTGACAGGCAGCCAATAGAACGTGTAGTAGAGTATCAAAGTACTATATCGACATCAAAAAAAGCTGTTCCTCGAACATGGCAAAAGCCACCAAATCATCCACCACTAAGAGCGGCCACGCTCCACACGCCAGTGACACCCTACCCAACCTTCATGACCATGCGCTATCCCATGCACCCAAACTCCATTCCATCACTGCTGCTCACTCCCTACTACTCCTCCATCTTCTCTCCGCCAGCCCCACCAACAACCCCCGCATTCCCATCCCCCAAATGCTTCAACAGCCAACTCCTCTTGAAATACGTATTCGGATGCACAATAGTATCCAAATCACTCCCACTCCAGCTCCCATCCTGCTTCACCTTGTTAATCTCCTTTTTGTGACTCCATTCACATACGCGATTGCACGCAACATGGTACCGCTGCTTGCCCACGTCCTCCTTGACCACTTTGAGCACATCACGGTCATTTACACCAACGCGCTGAAGCATCGAGAGCAAGTTGTCCGGCGTGAAGGTGCGGTAAGGACATCCGTGAGACTGTCCCGGACCGGGTAGCGGCTCCGTGAGGAGTTTTTGACACGAGTAAGGGGTGTAGCCGCGTCCGCGCCTGTTTGCGTCGCCGCCCACGTCGCCGTAGGAATGTCGGATGTTGTATTTGTATTCTTTTTGAAACTTCTCGTCTGTCATCAGTTTGAAGGAGCGCCGCCAGAAGACGAGACATTCATCTAGACTCAGGCCGATGCCTTTGAGGAACAGGGTGTATTGGAGCCGGCCAAAGTGCTTCAGGTGCGATTGGTCGCGCAGTGTCATGTGTAAGTTGCGCATGCACAGGGGGAAGTTTTGGGATAGGGTGTCGATGGAAGTAGCGGTTATGGTGCTGAGGCCTGAGATGTTGGCGTCGGCGGTGGTGTATGCGGCGTCGGGGGCGGTGAAGGATTGAGAGAGGTGGGCGAGTATGGGAGCAAGGCGATCGTCTTCGTCGAGGCGAGGGAGGGCGCGTGCTGTTAGCTAGATAGTTGTTAGTGACCTTGTTTTGGGGGTATAGGGATGGCGGTGTGGTTACCTCAAGTGCTTCATCGAGCTTCTTGGTGAACTCGGCGACTACTAGACTCATCTGTTCTCGCTGCGGGACATATGCCATTCCTCGTTTCAGCAAGACCTTTCTTTGCGACACGAGTTCGGGGACGCGCTCCCAGTCCACCTTGAACCATTCCTGGTCCTCGCCCTTCTTGATGCCACTCGCAGCATGCAAATCCTCTCTCAGCTCCCTCTTCTCGTCTTCCCTGACCTCTTCCCACTCCAGATTCAGGCTCCTTACAAACTCCTGCCTCTCTCGTAAATCGTCATCCTTGAACCGTAGTGTGAACAGCATAGTCTCCAATCTCGAAAACCGCCGTCGCAAGTCCTCGGTCGAGGAAAAAGCTAGGCGCAGGATGAAGTGTGAATAGTGGTCTCTCCGCCTCTCCTCCTGTAGTTTCTGACTTCGCGATGAATCTGATCGCAGCGGGAGGTACTTTTCCAATATGCTCTTCATGTATTCGGCCGTCTCCTCTGGGCTCTTGTTTCGGAAACTGCAGGCTTCTAGTTCGGAGAGGACTGTTTCGGACATCGTCAGTGAATCCTCAGGACTGCATAGCCAACAGACTGACCCTTCAATCTGTCAATGGCCCAGGTCTCAAACTCGTCCAAGGTGATTTCTGCCGTGGGTGGTAAGACGTAGAAGTTGAGCCTGTGTTCATATTTCTGCTGTTCAAAGTCCGCTTTGGCGAATTGGCGTCTCTTGGGGTCGACCTGCGCGCGGCGCTTAGGGTCTACGCGGGAGTAGTCGTGGCGGATCATGGTGTTGTAGATATGCTGCGTATTTCTGCGGCGGCGTTGACGTTGCGGAGGTTGATCATGTTAAAGTGGCAGGCGCGTTCGCGTGGACGCGCAAAACACGCTAGCCAAATGTAGCCAACGCGCGACTCGCGTGTCCTATTGGCTCACCATGAGCATTGTGTCTTGCATGTGACAGCGGTAAAACAAGTGTACATAATCTTGGTAGCTTGCTCTAAGGTTCCCCATATTGTATAGACGGTCTGGTCAATGTCCTAATCTCGTATCGACCTTTGGCAGCCAAGCTTCATCAAAGACAACGCGCCATACAAACGAATGGATTACTCTAAGCCCTATTTTCTTCACGTCTTGAAGATATCAATTGGAAACGCATCAGCAATCGCCTGGTAACCCGCGACATTTGGATGTAACCCATCACCCCCATTGTACTTCGGATCCAACTGCTCGGTATTCGCCTTATTCGCGACCATGCCCGCAATATCAACCGCAAAATCATAGTTCCCACTCTCCAGAATCCACTTGTTCACCCTTTTCCTCGTCTTCTCCCTCTCAGCACCCTGATAGCTGTTTCCCGCAAAAGGCGTAATCGTCCCACCGATCGTGGTGTAACCAGCTTTCTTCGCATCAGCAGCGATCTGCTTGAACGCTGCGATGAGGCGATCACCGATGGAGGTTTGCGTGGCGGCATTATTAGCACCGCCCCCGATATCGTTGACGCCCTCAAAGACCATCACCCATTTGACGCCGGGCTGATCGATGGCGTCGCGCTTGTAGCGAGTTAGCAGAGGTGGGCCCAGACCGCCGCTCAAGACTGTGTTGCCGCCTGCAGCTTGGTTGCAAACGGCGACGTTGGTGTGGTTGGAAGATTGGAGTCGGGCGAGTACGAGGTCGGGCCAGCGATTGTTCTTGTTGTCATCTGAACCACGTCCATCGGTGATGCTGTCGCCAAGGACCATCAAAGAGTTGGTGTTGGTTGGTACGTAGGCTTGAACGGCGCTGACGAAGTACCTGTAGTCCAGTTAGTATGCCACTCTTTACATATATTACATTATTGACATACCAGTGCACACTGGAAGTTCCAGAGAAAGTCGTAGCATTGACCTTGTTTCCACTCACAAACCAACTAGTCGTCCTACTGCCTGGATGACCAGTGATACTGCTTCCGCTCTGCCCCTGCTGACTGTACAAGCTCACTGTGAGCATGCTCTGCGGCTTGACTTCGAAAGTAATTTCGTCGCTGGTAACAACCTGGCCCTTGGGCACAGTAAAGCTGCTTTTTCCACCAACAGTGATGGCAGCCAGTGGCGAGGCTTGAATGCCACTAACACCCGCCGCATCACCTGCTGGAAGCCCAACGGAACCTGCGGTGATGGGGAGATCAGACCCACCGAAGGTGTTGGAAATCGTGATCTTGATCTTCGGGGCGCCGACAGACATGTGGAGGGTCTGGCGGAGTGTCGCATCTCGGAGAACACCTCCGGAACTCTATGATCATGTTAGAATTGCGAAGATGTATTTAGAATAGTGTGGGAGTTTGCCATACGAATTGCGCTGGCGGCATGTTGCTCGCTTCTACCAATTGCGGCATGCTGGTCCAGGTGTTGATCCAATGCGACGCATCTTGTCGCTTCTCGACAGCTTCAATCGCACGCCCATTGACCGTCGGCGATACCAGAGAAAGCGTCGCTAAAGCGACAGAAAGAAGTGACGTATAAAACATCGGGACGTAGAACGGGAACACTAGCGACGTGAGTAACAAGGAAACATCGTGGCAATCGACTGGCTTTTGACCACTTGATTTGGCATTTCGAAACAAGCTTTTGCTCGGTCACATTGCGTACTGCAATTTATCTCCAATTTCAGTAGAGGCGGCTGCTTTGTCAATGCGACAACCGCAAATGATGTGGGGAGGCAGCTCTCGAGCGAGCGGGCGTTTGGAAGTAATTAATTCCGCAGGGTATAGGATGATCGTGTTATAGCCACTGCCTTTTGTCCTTGGGAGAATAGCCGGGGGCTTAGACCAACTTGAGACCCTGTCAAGCGTTGTTCCACGAATGAGTACTTGCATATCTTCAAAGATGCTCTTGAACGACAATAATGTATATGATAAACTCATAATTTCAACATTGCATAGCATAGCGCTCTTCTAGAAGGTAGACATTGGGAGCGAGTAAAACTTGATCTCAAATGCGTTAGTCCTACACGGCGCGCTTTGATGGCCCGCCCTTCATGCCTGCTTCGGTTCTCAAAGTAGTACTTGAATACTGATGTTAGGGAGCTAGCGCAACAGCAACGCGTCCTTGTTCACGTGTGTGCTTTGGAAAATTCACAATGTTCGAACAGAGTAATGGCGGAGATGACGTCATTTTCATGTTTCTGGGCTGGTCAGCTATCGAGTACAGCATCATTGGGTCAAAGAAAAGGCTTCGTGTGCGATGTAGAGTATGAGAGCACAATGAGATGAAGACGAGTCGAAACCGTCGAAGGACCATCGCAGCTGACCGTATGAGGTTGAGACGCGCACGTTCCACCGCTCTCCCATCGTTACCGTCGTTCCCTCGCTTCGCGCTCTTCTTTGTCCATCAAACCTCCAAATGATGTCTAGGCGAGAATGATCTCGGTTCAGGTTCCACAGCGTCTGAATCCTTGATCTTTGTGTAGCTGCTCTGGAACCATCTTAACGTTGTGAAGCCGGGGAATATGCAGCGGGTAGAGGCTAAAGAACTTCGGCTTCGTGCTGGTGGTCACTAGAGCACATCGCGTAAGTGCACTCCAAAAGAATACCTATATCGCTATGCTGAGCATATCCTAAGTATACAATCAGCGGCTAATTCAGTCATCGTGCACGAGCGCCTCCACACGCCTATGCCACAGACTGGACATCTGCCGAACTGCTGGTCAAGCTTGCGCAATCTCTGCAGGAAACATGTTCCATGTATAATGCAACCACAATCCGGCAGCAAAGCAAGTCGTTCTCGTGCATGCTGAAAATGCTGAACGCACAGCTGGTATTGCTCAGCACGTGCAAGGTTCATAGGGGAAGCTGCTACAGCATGGCGAAGAAGACACTCCGCTTGGTAGGGCAGTAAGTATGTCGCGGTATGGGGATTCTACTCAAAGGGTGAGCTCAATCTTGCGGTCTTACGCGCGCAAGTGAACGTACCACTGATAGTTTGTTCGTGCCGGAATCTGGAGTGCTTGGCTTCCAACTCCGATGCTGTGTCCCACTCCCGTCCCTCGAGCTTCTTCAGCATTGCAGTGTGTCGTCGGCGTACAGGTGTAGCCGGGAGTTTCACCGGCGATCTACGATCTGTGAGTCCTGCAACCGGAGTCTGATTTCCTTCATTGGGGTCGAAACATGGAAGTTCGACTGGCAAACTACGAGCGGGAAGCTCTGCCACTGAAATTTGGCTCGCCATATCTCCATACTTCTCATAGTGGAGGCGGTCTCGGTACCACAGACCATTGTCGAATGGCAGAGATTCACGGCTGGTTGTGGTACCATGACCATTCTCTTCGTATCCTCCATCCTCTTCGGGACATCCATTTTCTTCGTGGATACCAAGAGCATCCCCATGCACCGGGACACTCTTCATCGACCCAGATTCGGGATTTGGGAGGTCGGCATTGTCGCCATAGCTACCAGGTACGACCCCCGTTACTTGAACCTCAGGGTAGTCTGAGATCTCCAAATCTGGAAAACGTTTGAGCAGCGCATGAACGGCTTTTTCTTCGTACACTGAGCACACACAACAGGTAGTGAGAGCTAAAACGGTAAGCCAGTCTCGTGTGCGCAACGGATTAAACACATGCGTATTCACAGCTGTACCTGCCTCGTCTTGGAACTGGGACGAGGAGGCAGACGAAGAAGCACGCTGCGTCAGGTTCAGTGCTACTGAAGGACTTGCTGACCTTGACGGTGGAATGGTGCCCATGGGTGTGCTGTAAGGCGATTCTGCACCGGGTCGAGCCTTCAAAAACGATGGATGAGCGGGCTGCCACGCCAGAGGAAGCATCTCTGGCTCAGATTCTGGTGTTGCTTCTTGTATCGAGGCATGACCATGATGGTCTGGCAGGACCGAAGCTTTACACTCGGCTTTGTTCCGCACTTCCACCTCTGGCGATATTGTTGGTCGATGCTTCTTCTTGGTGTCTTTGAACGTCCTCTGGTGATCAGGCTGGTCTTGTACAATGGATAAGTACGGAGGAGGTGAGCTGTAGTCGAAGGATTTCCACTGCTTCTTCGTAGCCGTGAGCTCGCCGCTGTATGCGCAGAAGAACTCCGCGCATCGCTCGATGATCTCGGGATGCCGAGGTGTGCCATAGTCATGACTCCTTGACTGTAAGCAGCGACAGACAACGTCCTTGTCTCGATTGGCATAATGAAACTCGTCAGCGTAGACGCCTTCCATCTCCCACTTAGCATCTTGCCATTCGTGATAATCTTCCAAGTCGGCAATGGCGCATGATTGAAGGTTATGGCGTTCTAGATACAGCGTAAGATCTGCACTCAGATGCCTCGATTCGAAAGCCACGCAGGATGTTCGCACGGAATGCCGCCTAGGGCTCGTACATCGGCAGACATATGTACGGCCCTTGCCAACGTAGTGCAGGATACGTTCGTGTGGTGCCAGGGATGAGGCTGATCGATGAGATGACCCTTTCGATCCGCGAATCTTGACATCCCCGGTGCGCTTACTACGCACGAAGACGTGATCGAGAGTGTTCCTCGATAGTGATCGCATCTCGACTCGAGGATCTATGTGTGCGTGAGGACAGGTCAATCAGAAAGCTGTCTCGATTAGTGAAGACCCAAGAAATATGGACATAGGAGTTTGATCATCTCTCGCGACCACTTGTGACTCGAATGTCTGTGCAACTTTCCCAGGCTAAGGGAGGCAAATTAGACACTCCTTCTGTGACCTTGTGCACGGAGCAAGACAAGGGATGACGTACTTGTTGAGATACGATTTCGAAACCGATATTGAGCTAGGCACGCACAATGCATTTCATCGCAGCCACTGTTCAGTCGCGTTGTGTGAGAGATGTATAACTATCTTAGACGATATGCCTTTCATGACTTCACAATGTCGGCACTTCAGGTTCAACGCTCTCGCTTGCGGTGGATGCAGAATGCACACAGTGACTCACAGTCCGCGAGTCTGGAAATAGGATCCGTCGAGTACTGTTTATGATAGCGACAACTTCACTACCAGACTATCTCCAGAACACGAGAGCACTATCAAACTTCCTGCTCTCTATGTCTCCTGGAGATTCGTTTCATCACCATCATCAAACAGTCCATCCAGGTCTGAACCGTCTGGGTCAGTGTTCTCTTCCGTATCGGCTGGCCCTTGTGCATCAAGCGGCAGTGATTCCTTGGTCTTCTCTACAAACGCTGCCTCATCGTCCGCAATGCTAGATGGTTCGGGACGCTTCAAGACAATCTTCTGGTCCTGTGAAAGCTGCAAAAACTCGACCTGAGAAAGCCTTGCTGCCCACCACTCCTTGAAGCGTGGCCACTTAGGCCATTTCTTACCCTGCTCTAAATGCAGACAGTTATCGAATTCTTGCTTGTCTCGTATGTTGATCCGTGCAATATTCCAATCAGATACGAGTTGCGCAACAACTACGTCAGGAGATAGTTTAGGTGCTGTCGCTTCGTACTGGCGGTGTAAGTTTAGTGTCGAAACAGATGAAGATTCAGACGTCGCATCTTCTTCGAGTAGTTCCTGCTGCAAACCTAGTTGCGTGTTCTTCCCCTGGCTTACCTTTGCTGTGTTGTCCATCAGCCTTTTCTGTTTCTGCTTCTTATCCTCGTTACCAATTCGCTCCGCTTCTACTTCTCCATTCCCTGATTCTGTTTCTGCTCGCTGTCTTTCTGCAGCGATATGAGCTCTTTTTAACGCCTGATTCTGATGTGTTGGCCAGGTCATATGACTCCGATGCAGATCGCCGTTCTCGATCAGGCGCTCAACTTGTGACTTCCACGTACTGATACTCCTATAGATCGCTTGCTTCATTTTTTGCTCATCCAGCCCATTTTTGCAGCAAGGCCACTTCCTTCCAAAACGGTGCATGCATTGGTATATACCCTCTCCGTTTGGAGTGAAATCGCTGATTTTGTCGAAAGGATACGATGGAACCGCGATCTTATCCAAAGGATGCTTGATCATGTCTGGCTTATGTAGCCTTTCTGGCAGTATCGACGGTATATCAGAATGAGATATCGGGCTCTGAAACTTTTCTGTGGTGTTGTTCCTTGTAGCCGGCTGCTCCGCTACGGGCACTGACTCAGAAGGAGGCACCTGTGGCGTTTCATTGTCCAAAGTCACACCGACAAGTGGCGCACCGCGAGCCTCCATCTTCGATCGCTTGAACGTATCAATCATCGCCTGGTTGACAGGGGTCTCGATGGCTTGCTCTTCCACTTTCTGGTCCCAACACCGCCGTCTGTGCGTATCGACAATCTGTTGGAAAGATCCCACCCACTCTTTCTCTTTCCACAGCAAAAATGCTTGAAAATTCAGAATCCACGCCCAACGTCTTTGGAACTCTTCGCTAGCCTGGTCATAGGTGATCATCTCATGTGCTTCCTCGGTCATCATACGGTACGCGCTATAGCGTAACAAAGGCGAAAGGGAGCGCAGAAACCACACCTCAGTGGGAATCAGATCATGATTGATGCCAGCGGAACTTCCTAGAGCGCCTTGTTCAGTGGGAATACCAGGAACGACTTCGATAGTATGACCTTGGAGGTCTGCTTCCGCTCTAAAAAGCCATATGTTTTGCCTAGTGTAAACATCTTGCCAAGCTGCTTGTTCAGCCGATGTGGAAGCCGTAACATCTTGGCCATAGCCTGCTGCAGTTAGGGCTAAGATAAGCCTTTCCTCTATTGGCTGTTCATGGACTTGAGGGTTTATAGCGATCGAAGAGTCCAAAGGGTAATATTGTCCTTGATCAGGCGGAACATGAGGCACAGATAGTCCTAGCACACTCATAGGTAGTTCGTCCGAATGGTATTGATGCGGATAGCTTGCATAGTCGTAGCTCCGCTGAGAAGCTGGCGGAGGCAGGAAGGGTACTGTGAGGCCGTGCTGTTCATTCAAATCTCTGTATGTACGGGCTGGAGCATACAAATTATAATGTGAAACTTCATGGCCTACAGCAATCTCGTTGATATCTGGTAGACGTGTATCGGATCTCTCTGGATGTGCAGACTGAACTGGAAATAGCGACGACGATGATTGTGGAGTGGTCTCTGATAACTCGCCAGAGTAGTTGTTGTTGACATCACTGGTAGCTTCAGTGAGCGTCTGGAATTCAGTCCGACATTGTCTCTTCGGGAAGTCCTTTATATCCTCTTCGCAGGTGCGTTTTGAGGCGCGCAAGGTAGCTGGGGATGTTGGTGGCAGCCATGCCATTGCACAGAAGTTGTACAGGCACTTGAGGTGATCGTACAGATTGTGCAGTTGATCTCCCCTTGATTTTACTTGGTATCACGATGAAGAGGTTCTCGGGACAGGTTGTGGTTGAGAATGCAGAGGGTTGTGCCTACGACGAAGGGTTGAAATCATCGTAAACTTCAACTTGCTAGTCTTTCATTCACTCTATGTTGTGCCGCTTGAGTCAGAAGAACGGTAGCTAAGTACAGTCCACTCGCGCTCTTACGCAAACTTGGCTTCACTTCCGCTTCTAACCTAAGTTTAACTACCGCGCTAGAGATCTAGGAAGTCCCAGCTGTACTATCGAAGTCTACTACAAACAGAGCTTTGACTTTCATGTAGAGGGCGATATATACAATCTTCCTTAAGATAATAGTACTTATTTTTATCTATTAAGAGTCTAAACTCTAATACTCTTATAAGTATATTGCTATTCAATTATAGTGTAAGAGGCTACGCCAGTGAGTCGTATAACAGACGCTAGGAAGGGAGGAACCTTTCTCTGTACACTCTTAGCGCAAGTAGCGTACAAACGCTTTGCGCTATAAGAAGAGAAAAGTACTATTACTTCTTTCTTTTTCTATCTTTCTTCTTCTGTATATAGGACAAATGCATACTCGTTAGCAGGCTTCTTTCCGCCTATAACAAATAGTTCTATCTATTTAGTATTAGTAAGTACCCTACTATATACTTAAAATCTATAACTAAGTAAGAATAAAGAGGAGTCTTCTTTTTCTATTTTTATAAATAGTTACTATAATAGCTTAAACTTAAGTCTTAGAATATTATAAACTTAGTAATTATATAACTTTACTAAAAATTAAGATATTAACTTCTTTTAGCTTTTAGCTTTACTTTAGTCTAGACGACTTAAGTTAAAGTAAAGGACTATATTATAAATACGCAGTAAAAAGTTAAGTA